>NC_133649.1:174844035-175144035 GCF_009905375.1 Apium graveolens | reverse complement strand
TATAGTCTTCTCTATTTTGAGGAGCTTGATCCTTTGTAAGGTCAAGAGTGATAAGATTGGTTTGTTTTGAGTGTATTGAGTATACTTGAACCCTTCCTTGTTAGATCCAACCATTTGATACACTTTGGTACAAGTTCCGTGAACTTGGCATAAAAACGCACTTGTTCTTGATTTATTCATGTAGTGTGTTTTAGAGCCTTAGTAGGAACATACCAAGAGTTAGTAGCTAAGATCTACTAACTTTTAAGTCCTTTCACTCAAGATTAGGAGCTTGAAGTGATTAAAGGCATTTAGACGATTTGCGGTTAAAACTAACGTCCCTAAATGAGCATAAACAGTAAGTGGTTTTATTCTTGGTTTTTGAATACCGAAATCTTGTCTAAGTTTGGTATTGATTTTGTTATTTGAATCTTGATTATCGAGAAGAGTTATCTTGAACAAGAACATAATAAACTAGGCCATTTGAACTTGAAGAAGTAAGTTCAAATTTTTGACCATACGAGTTGTTATACTCGGCCGAATACAAAAGCTCTAGTGCCTTACGTTTCTTGCTTGTTTTTATTTCTTTAACAAGTGCACTAAGCTAGCTATAGTCTTGTGTTATTAATTTCTTGACCCTTTCATACTTTCTCTTGAAAGAACTTAGAGAAATGAGACGGAAAAGCATTCGGTTTCACTATTATTGGTCGAATAGTTTTGCTAGGCACATTGGTTGCATTTCGATCTATTTACCAAGTGCATTTAGCAAGGTATAGACTTGTATTCTTAAGTACTTGACCCTTTCATTCTATCTATTGAAAGGACTTAAATAACGAGCCTATAAATTGTTCATTCGGCCCTTACGTGTTCCGTGTTCATCCTTGGCCGAATAGAGCACACACTTGCATTCATATTTATTTGCTTGTCTTGTATTTTGTTTGTGTAATTTGTCCCTTGCGTGACATATCCCGGCAATCTTTTATATAGTTCCCGCACTAGTGTAACGCGTATTAGCGTGGCGAAAGCCGAATAGTTTAACGCGTAATAGCGTCGATTTATATATTTTCTCGTCAAATATATATTGCTTGTTTGCTTGTGTGCTTGTAGCTTGTCTTCTTTTCTTTGCAGTGAGGTGAAGTGAAGTGAGGTGATCCTTGTGCTAAGACCCAAGTCTTAGGTGTACTAACGGGGGGTTAGTAGCCTTTGCACCGTGAGGCAAAGGAAAGACCCGAGATCTTAGACCTAGATCCGAGACCCGCCAAGAAGAAGAAGGACGAAGGCTACGCAAAAGGATTTACGAGTGCTACAGGAGGTGAGTAGGTTATTACGTTCCAAGATAGTCTTGTAATATTTTGAGGAAGTTACGTGTGTGTAATATTCCAAGACATTTAAATAGTGGTTAGTTTGTAAAGGTTTTCTCCGCCTACTATAGAGGAGGTTCTTTATAGTATAGAAAATCTCGAGTTCGGGGAGGAGCTCGGGGACTAGAGTAGGGGTGATTGCACTCCGTTTGTTGAGTTAGCCACCGTGAACCAAGATAAATCGACCGTGTCATGCATCTTCTTCTTGTATATTTATTTTCCGCACTTAACTAGCTTGCTTACAAGTAGTTAACGTTAAAGAGGAGAAAAGAAATTTCAAAAAGCCAAGCTCTTAAATTTTAAAAAGGTGATAAGCTAATCAACCCCCCCCCCCTTCTAGCTTATCGAACCCACTCACGGGACCTATCAGAGAACCCTGTCACTTTACTTTGTTATTGATTCTTGAAGCTTGAATGATTGCTTCCTTTGAAATGAGAAACTTCTTGAGAACCCTGTTATTAATTATGATGAATGTCGGCTTTCTTCCAAACTTTGAATCTTGAAAGCCCGGAACCTTTTTCAAAGCGTTTACCTAGTCGTTAAAAGAATACTGCCACCTAGCTTAGTTTTATCCAGAAATAGAATGCCTTAGTTAATGTTGTTTATGTTGATATTTAGAACTGCTATAAAGTTACTTGTTGAGCGTCTTTGCTCATTTATTTTCTTTGATCTAACCATGGCAGTTAAGCAAGAAGATGGACAGACTTAGGCGCACCACTCGCAAGAGCGTTCCTGGCGGTCCCTATCGTGTTGAGGGATTTCAGATGCCGGATCAGGTGGTTGCTGTGTGAGCAAGCGATGGTGGGGAAGTGTAATAGTTGAATCAGATACTTTTGGGTTATTTGTCGATTCCAAGTCGGATTCGAACAATTTGAATTTCTTTATATTTTGGGTTGTAATAATATTATATTCTGGTTGGTAGTTATAATCTTGTCTCATACTTTATCTTGTTTAGATCCTGTTAGTATCAGGGTTTATTATATTTCTGCTATTTTGGTATTAGTATATTGGTGTGTGGGTCCTCATTTTCTAACCCCGAGATTAAGGGCGTCACACCTTTAGCCTTATATTATAGATCAAACTCGAGCCATGCATTGTGTCATCTTCTGTTAATGTTTAATCTTTGTTTCCTTGATCAATGATGTTAGATATATTTGAGATGTCATGTCTAATATGATTTATGTTTAGTTTTCAGAACTTAACAACAGGACAAATCAGGACTTACTGGAAGTTAGAACTTAATATCAGAACTTAAGGTCATATCAGAACTTAAGTGTGGAAAGACTTTCAGTTAAGGAATGAAGCTGATTTACAGGAGAAGATCAAGACTAAAATAATAGAAGATATGCATGGAAAGAGTTAGAAGACTTGTAGAAGATATCTGATTGATATATTTTAGGAGACAGAATTATATTCCATATCAATTAGAATATATCTTGTAAATGTGTACTATATAAACACAGACTTAGGGTTTACACTATATGTGTTATCATTATCGAGAATATACATTGTAACCTAGCAGCTCTTAGTGATATTTGTTCATCACTGAGAGTGAACAACAATTCTTATTGTAACAGAGTTTATTCAATATACTTGATCTTTGTTACATACTTGTGTTAAATCGATTTGATTGTATAAACACTGTATTCAACCCCCTTCTACAGTGTTGTGTGACCTAACAAGTGGTATCAGAGCTGTTATGTTAACATACATACAGTAAAGATCCAAACAATCATGTCTGAAGAAGCACAAACCCCAACTAAACCCACCAAAACTCAAGAAACTTGTTAGGTCACACATACTGTAGAAGGGGGTTGAATACAGTGTTTATCACAATCAAATCGAATTAAAGAACTCAAGTAACAGAAAACAGACTTTATTCAATATAATAAACTTTGTTACAATATGGAACTGTCCTCTTTCAGTGATGAACAAATATCACGAGAGTTGCTAGGATTACAATGAATAATATTCTCGATAATGATAACACTTATAGTGTAAACCCTATGTCTATGTTTATATACTACACAGTTACAAGATAATCGCTAATTGATATGGAATATAATTCTGTTTCCTAAAATATATCAATCAGATATCTTTTCTTCCAAGTATTCTATTCTTCATAGAATTCCTTCTTCATGCATATCTCTTCTTGCGTTTGTCGTGATCTTCTTTCCTTCCAATCAGCCGCCTTCTTTATCTGAAAGTCCCCTTAAGTCCTGATATTATCTTGTGATAAATATCTCCTGATAACTTAAGTTCTGACCACTTAAGTTCTGACTTCAGTATAAGTACTGATTTCCAGTTAAGTACTGATTTGTCCTGTTTAAGTAAGATCTGAAAACTAAACACAAATCATATTAGACATGACATTATCAAATATATCTAACAATCTCCCCCAACTTGTAAATAAGCATAATATACAAGTTTAACAGATATTTGATGATGTCAAAAACATTAAGTACAAATGCATGAGAATTTGACTAGATAACTACAACTTACAGTCCTTAAAGCTTTACCAACTTTAACTTCTGATAATAGCTTCAGTCTGTATACACATCAGAATTTGAGCAGTTGTAGATCTTGACTTGGCTTCAATTACTGATCTCTTTGATGTCAGGAGTTGTTCTGAGATAGTTCTTTAACAAACATCTCTCAGCATATTTAAGTTCATCAATCATCCTCCTTTTAGCATTCTTCAATTCAACTGTATCTTCACCAATTTGAAAGATAGCATCCCTGAGATCATTTATTCTAGCTTTCCTTATGTCCTGATCCAGTCTGATCAAATATGCCTTATCAGACTCAAGATTGAATTCCACAGCCTTATAACCCAGAAAGGTAGTTATAATCTTAGCAGAGTTAGGCTTCATCTCAACAATATCACCCTTGTGATCTCTGTACTTGGGACAGTATGTGTTGTCAGACTTTACAGAATAAAGCTTCTTCTGCCTCTGAATTTGAGTTTTCAAATAATTTGCAGCACTTTCTGTTAATCTGTTCTTCACTTGAAGTAAGAATAAAACATGTTCTAGTTACTCAAAACACTTCAGTGGTATAGAGTTCTCCCTTATGTGGTAAACCCTTCCATCTATCATGAAATATAACAAAATGTGTTCTTTCAAGAAGGTATGGTAAACCATCTATACAGATTCAAGCTGATTCAATCTTTCAGGAGTTGCTCCAACACCTGGTTCACTTAAGGAAGTTGGATCATTGGTTGTGTAATGCACTCTTCTTTCATCAGCACTACCTAATCCAGATTTATCTCTTGCTTTATTTCCTGTAACAACTCTTGCTTCAAAACCACTTGTTGCGGTCTTCAAAGGTTGAGTCTGTTTAGCTTTAGTGAATCCTGGTAGGAGTAACTTTGAGGATTTAACATGAGCAATGTCAGAGGTTTCCTTTAACTTATCTTCTGATATTAAGCTAACTTAAGCTATGTCAGAGGTTGTTTGAGAAATCTTCTTTGAAACCAGAGTAAGATTAGCATCTTCAACAGATATTTCTTCATCCATAGGAGGCACATAAACCTTTACAGGTTCACCAACTTTTTCTTTGCCCTTGGCCCTTGGATCTATCTGCATTTGTGATTTGGCCTTGGTTGCCTCAGGATTTACCCTTTCTTTTATCACAATGCCTTTAGCCTTAGGAATTTTCTTTTCAACAACAGAAGCTTCAGATTTGGAGTTGACTTTTTCTAACTTAAGTCTAGCTTCTTCTTCCTTTAGACTCTCAAAGTCCATTCCTGGATTTTCTTTCAGAAATAACTGTCTTGAAATTTCCTCATCAAGTTCCAGATGTTCATCAGAACTTATCCTTTTACCAGTATCAGAAGTTATTCTTCTCCCAGTATCAGAACTTGTTCTTTGACTTGTAGTTCCAGTTCTACTTGATGAAAGACCTTTACCTTGACCATGACCTACACCCATTCCAGAGTTTCTCGGATCATTTTTTCCATCATTCTTTCCCTTCAGTGTCTTGATAGGTTTGTATTTGGACTTAATTACTTTCTCCCCCTTTTTGGCATCAACAGGTAATAGAAGAGAGACAAGCAATTCCACTGAGGATTGGATCTCATTGAGTTGATTTTGATGAGAAGCTTGATTTTTTAAAATTTCATCAATCTAAGACTGTTGCTTCTCTTGGGTTTTCTCAATGTAGGCAATTCTGTCAAAGGTAGGTTGGAAAAACCTTTTCTTTTCAAGTTTCAGATTCATATCTTGCTGGATCAAGTTTTCTTGAATTTTATCCACCTTGTCATGAGTTATTGAGTGTTAACCTTGAAAGTGCCTTGTACTCAATAGTAACTCTCAGCTGAGTCTTGAAATCATCATTTATCATCAGTTCATCAACTTTTTCAAGATGCTCAGCAAGAATCTTTTCAGAAGGAACAAAACTAACTGTGTTCCACTCCTTAGTCCACTCCTGTCCTCTAGGAGTTTCACTCCAAGGTACTGGTGTTTCCCCTGTAACAAACTTCTTGACTATCTCAGCTTTATGAACAGTTTGTTGAGGTGCATGTCCTGATGGACCAACTGCATCAGCATCTACATTTATAGCAGCAGCTTCACCAGTAACTTCATCATTAGCAGCATCTGAACTTATAGAATCAGTATCAGCAACATCCTCTGATAAAAGAATAGTATGAGAGGCTATGGAGGCTTCAACATCATCCTCTAAGGACTGATCTTCAATTAAGTTCTGATCAACAGCCATATTCTGATGCTCACCTAAAATATGATCTTCAGTATCTAGATGCAGAGAAGGTGTTGTAGGCAATTCTGGATTAAAATCAGCATCAAGAAGTGGTGTTGGTGGTGGAGTGATTGGAGCTGGTGGAGCTTCTAAGTACAAAACCTCAGGCACAACCAGGTTGTGAATATCAATCTCAGCACTTGTGCCTGGGTTTTCAGTATGTACTAGTTCATTTACAGGAGACACAGGAGGAGTAGATGTTCTGTCTTGAGTAGGTTCTGGTTGTGCTGAAGGAAGAAAATTAACAACAATTGGTTCTGTTGGGATCAGAGATTCCTGACCCCCTTCTTTAGCTCCTTCTGCCAGAGTTTCTTCAGAATATGATGATACACTGACAGGCCTCCTGGCTCTTTGCTTTTTATGTCTCTTTGAAGGTGGAGAGACTTTGGGAGTTTCATCAAAAGACACCCTTCTAAGCCTTTTGGAAAGCTTAGAACCCCCAATTCCAGTATCCTTCTGAGAAGAGACCTTCTCAGCTTCTTCAACAACAGGTTCTGATACTGGAACATGTTCCTCACTGTCTGACTCATCTCTTAAAACAATCATCCTTCTCTTCTGTTGTGTCTGAGGTACAGTCTTTGTACTCTTGGGCTTTGAAGATGAAGGCCTCACAGGATGTGCTGATGATGAAGGTTGAGATGTCTGTAAGGTTTGAAATATGTTCTGATTGAGGGTTGAGTAGGTTGAGGTTGAGAAGTTTGAGGTGTAAGTGTGGTATGTTCAGATGGTTGTTGTGGTGGCTGGGATGTGCTGGTGGGTTGAACATCAGGGTAAACAGATCTATAGGTGTGAGGATCAGCATTTACCAGGATCTGTTTTACAGACTTTGGTATCTGTAAGGGTCTAACCACTTTCTTCTTAAGGTCAGCATTTAACAAGTCATTAAAAGCCCTTTTTGCAAGCTTAAAGGGTGGAATTAAATCAGTGGTAGGTTGGGGTTCATCAGCACAACAGAAATTATATATAAGCTGGCAGAATCTAGTAAAGTGTACTACATTCCTATCCTCTGTCATCCTATCCCCTATGAAACCTAGCACAGCACTTGCAAAATCAAAGTGAGTTTGATGAATAAGAGCATACCCTATTTGCTGACTCATAATTGGAATGGCATCAAAATTTGAGCACTTATTGGCGAATGCCTTAGTGATACAATCGAAGAAAAAGCTCTATTCCTTCCTGATATTTGCCCTTTTCAACTGTCCAAGCTTGCCCAAACTCTTCTCATAACCCAAATTGGCCATGAGCTGCTGTAGAACATGGTCCTCCACTGTTGAAAAAGTACAGCCTTCTAGTAATTGGAGAGCTTTACGAACTGCTCCAGAAGTAACCACGTGCTCAACATCATTCACTTCAAAAATGATGCTTGGAGTGCCAGTAGCACCACCATCATCAAAAATCCTAGTCCGCCAAAATGTTAGAACTTGCTGGCTTCAAATATGTTGAGGTTGGGTTAAATCATACCCAATCTCACTATGTGCTAGAAAATCTTGCACAAAGTGCAAATCAGATGGAGCTTCAGCCTTGTTCAAGATTGCAGCATAGTTGTTAGGTACAAACTTGGCTCCATCTATAATGAAATCCTTGGGTGCCATGAAAAATAAACGAGAAATAAGGTTGCCTGTGAGGTGTTTGATAAAATGGCTGTATGATAAATCGTCAGTAGATGTGAGAGAGAATAAAAGTAAAAAGAGAGAGATAAAGTATGAAAGTGAATAAAAGATTTTAGAATCTTTTCTCTCTTTTACTTATACACGGTAAAAAAAATAGCCGTTTGGACACCTGTCAGACATGCAGCAGTAAAAGATAATTAATGGGCATGGGTATTCAGTAATCATTACTTATCACATGCAGTTTTTCAAGGAGAAAAACCGTTCCACTTACCAAGTAATCCCATTAATCAAGGACGTTCAGTTTTATTTTAAATTTTTAAAAAAAAACTGTTCCCACTAAATAAATGATTATTACTGCTTTACCAATATCCTGTAAAAATACAACCAGTGAGGTAATGACCAAAAATAAACCAAGTAAATAAATACTGCCACATCAACATCAAAACTTGATTATGATCAGAATTTAAAAGGTCATCAGAATATGGTTCCTTAACTCGAAAGGTGAATGCCTATTTCTGTAATTCTTCACACAAATTCTGATTTCGTTTCTTCAGAACTTAATCATCAGAAATTTCATCATAACTTGTCCTCAGAATTTATGCAACAGACACTTAAACTGTTCATCTCAAAGAACATTTATCACCACAGTAATTTTCATCATTCATATGGAGTGTATGTGTGCAGTAAGCTAAATATCAGATAAAGATCAAAGTCTGATTCACTTCAGTACATCTTAGAAATAAGGCATAACTAAGAACTTTGCTCAAAATCTGTTAGTGTTCTGAAGTCTACTTTTAGAATGAGTTCATGCATGAGTCCACCTCAACTGTTTTGTGCTCATTTTATGCATCTTCTGAAATTCCTTTTTACAGTGGCTTCTCAGTGTAAGTGAGTCACGACTGTTTATCAGAATTTATGCTATTATTAGAGTATTTCTCCAGTAATCATAGAGTGTGAAAAGTCACCAAGAAAATATTTATTTTGCTTTTCTGATGCATATTACTTAATACCAGCAATGCACTTGGGTCTTCCCTTCCACATTCTTACTCTAGATCTCAAAGGAGTACCTGATTTTATTCCCTTTTCTTTTCCTTTTTCTTTTGATAAGTGAGGTTTATCAGCACTTAGTACATTCATCAGATTTACTAACATCAGAACTCAACAGATAAGAAGCACTATTCTAGTTTGTGACTTAGTAATAAGATACACAAAGTAAACTTAACTAAGCTCAATATCAGAATTTGCTTGTGTTAAAAGATTTTCACATAAACAATTACTTCAAACATGGGACTTTAGTATATTGAAGACTACTAGGTCAGCATCTAGTACAATTATCCTCATTGGATTGAATGGTCACAGAAACATTCATATCACTATCAGAGTTTAGAAATTCACATCAGAGATCAATCAGCACTTAAGCAATTTTCAATTTTAAGCACAGAATACACAAAGATAGTAATATCTGTAAATCCTGATCATAAAATCTGATGCATCTGAACATAAACTAAGCAGATTTAGAGAAAGAACCTGAAACCATTCCAAGTTCATTTACCAATCTGGTAAAAGTAGCTTCACACAGTGGTTTTGTGAAGATATCTGCTAGTTGTTGATCTGTTAGAACAAAGTGCAATTCCACTGTATCTTCATCCACATGTTCCCTTATGAAGTGGTACCTAATGCTGATGTGCTTTGTCATTGAGTGTTGAACTGGATTACCTGTCATAGCAATAGCACTTTGATTATCACAGTAAATAGGGATTTTAAAATATGTTAACCCATGATCCAGTAACTGATTCTTCATCCAAAGAATCTGTGCACAACAGCTTCCTGCAGCAATGTACTATGCTTCTGCAGCTTTTGTTTCTTGCTAAACCAAGAAACTAATCCGCCTCCAAGAAATTGACAGCTTCCACTTGTGCTTTTCCTGTCAATTTTGCATCCTACAAAATCTGCATCTGAGTAATCTATTAGCTTAAAGTCTGATTCTCTAGGATACCACAATCCTAGATCAGTTGTACCCTTAAGGTACTTGAAAATTCTTTTCACAGCTGTTAAGTGAGGTTCTCTTGGATCTGCTGGAAATCTTGCACAAAGACAGGTAGCATACATGATATCAGGTCTACTAGCAGTTAGATAGAGTAGTGAGCCAATCATACCTCTGTAATCAGTAATATCTACTGATGTACCAGTTTCCTTATCTAATTTTGTTGCAGTGGCCATGGGAGTGGATGCACTTGAACAATCTTGCATTCCAAATTTCTTCAGTAAATTTCTGGTGTACTTAGATTGACAGATAAAAGTGCCTTCTTCATTCTGCTTGACTTGAAGGCCTAGAAAATAGCTAAGTTCCCCCATCATACTCATTTGATATCTTGAGTGCATTAGTTTGGAAAACTTCTTGCAAAGTCTGTCATTTGTAGAACCAAAAATGATATCATCAACATATATTTGCACCAAAAGTAAGTCCTTTCCATGGTTGAAGTAGAACAGTGTTTTTCCAATAGTTCCTCTGTTAAATCCACTTTCCAGAAGAAACTGAGCTAAAGTCTCATACCATGCTCTTAGAGCTTGCTTAAGGCCATAAACTGCTTTATCAAGCCTGTAGACATGATTTGGAAGTTTGGAATCTACAAAGCCTGGAGGTTGTTCAACATATAATTCCTCTTCCAATTCTCCATTGAGAAAAGCACTTTTCACATCCATTTGAAAGATAGTAAACTTTTTGTGAGCAACATAAGCCAAAAATATCCTTATGGCTTCCAATCTAGCAACTGGTGCAAATGTTTCATCATAATCAATTCCCTCCTGTTGAGAATATCCTTTTGCAACCAGCCTTGCTTTATTCCTTGTAATTATGCCATCACTATCAGTTTTGTTTCTGAACACCCACTTTGTACCAACAACAGATCTGTTCTTTGGTCTTGGCACTAGGGTCCAGACTTTGTTTCTTTCAAATTCATTTAACTCTTCCTACATTGCTTGCACCTAATCAGCATCTTGCAGAGCTTCTTCCACTTTCTTTGGTTCAGTCTGAGAAAGAAAAGAATTATAAAGACATTCATTTGATGTAGCTGTTCTAGCTCTGACACCTGCATCAGGATTTCCATTAATTAAGTCATGTGTATGTGATTTAGTCCACTTCCTTGCAGATGGAAGGTTTTCTCTAGAACTGGATGCTCCCCCATGATCCATGATGTCTTCATCAAAATTTTCTGATGACCCTCCTGAAATTATGCTCTCTGAGTTGGATCCTTCAGAATTTGAGTTTCCAGAATTATCAGAACTTGGCTCATCAGAACTTGATGAATCAGAACTTGAAGAGCCAGGTACAGGTTGTGATGCTTCTTGAGATGTGGTTGTATCTTCAGTATGCTCCCCCTGCACAGGTGCATCTTCGTTCGGCGTAGTCACCACAATTTCAATAACATCAGAGTTTAATCCATCAGAGTTTGCAGTATCAGGATTTAGACTGTCAGGATTTAGACTATCAGGATTTATAGTATCAGAATTTAAATCTTCATTTTCAAATCTCAGCTTATCATGATCATTGAAATCTTCAAGTCCAGTAATCTTGTTATCATCAAAAGAGACATTGATAGATTCCATGACAACCCTTGTTCTTAAATTGTAGACTCTGAAGGCTTTTGTGGAAAGTGGATATCCAACAACAATTCCTTCATCAACTTTTAGATCAAATTTGGATAGCTGTTTAGGATGAGTCTTAAGAACAAAACACTTACATCAAAATACATGAAAATACTTCAGATTTGGCTTCTTTTTCTTCACCATCTCATATAGTGTCTTTCCATGCTTGTTAATGAGTGTTGCATTCTGAGTGAAACAAGCAGTCTGCACGGCTTCAGCCCAAAAATAGGTTGGTAACTTTGCTTCATCAAGCATAGTTCTTGCAGCTTCAATAAGAGTTCTATTCTTTCTTTCAACAACTCCATTTTGTTATGGAGTTCCGGGAGCAGAAAATTCCTTCTTTATTTCATAGTCTTTGCAGAACTCTTCCATGATCAAATTCTTGAACTCAGTGCCATTATCACTTCTTATAATCTTCACAGAATCTTTGACCAATATATCCAGTTGCTTGACATGATCAATCAAAATAGATGCAGTTTCACTTTTTGTGTGCAAGAAATACACCCATGTGTATCTGGTGAACTCATCCACTATGACCATAGCATATTTCTTCTTTGAAATAGACATGACATTCACTGGACCAAATAGATCAACATGTAGTAGGTGATAAGGCTCAAGAATTGATGATTCAGTCTTGCTCTTGAATGAAGATTTTCTTTGTTTAGCCTTCTGACATGAATCAGAAAGGCCATCAGGAGCAAATACTGATTTTGGCAGTCCTCTCACAAGATCTTTCTTGACTAGTTCATTTATATTGTTGAAATTTAAATGAGAGAGTTTCTTGTGCCAATTCCAGCTTTCTTCAATTGATGCTCTACTTAACAGACAGATTGCAGAACCATCAGTACTTGTTGAAAGCTTGGCTTCATAAATGTTACCATGCATGTATCCTTTCAGAACAGCTTTGCCTATAGATTTGCTTACAACTTCACAGTGTTCTTCAAAGAAATCCACATGATAACCTCTGTCACAGATTTGACTAACACTGAGTAGATTGTGTTTAAGTCCTGAGACCAGAGCTACTTTTTCAATGATGACATTCTCCAGATTGATATTGCCATATCCCAAGGTTTTTCCAATGTTGCCATCTCCATAAGAAACACTTGGGCCAGCTTTCTCCACAAAGTCTGATAGCAGGGCTTTATTTCCAATCATATGTCCTGAACATCCACTGTCCAGAACTAGGATGTTTTTCCTGTTGCCCTTTAACTCAGCAGCATCAGAACTGTTATCAGCATTTGCCATCAAGGCATAGTTCTCCTCATTTTCAGAATATGAAGTGTCTGTCCAGCTTTTCTTCCTTTGTGACAAGAGCCTTTCCTTTGTCACTCTTCACTTTCTTGCAATCAGGAGATATGAGGCCTTTCTCACCACAGTTGTAACATTTGACATTTGTGTAATCTCCTCTGTCAGACTTCCCTCCTTTGCCTTCAGATTTTCTGAAACTCTTCTTATCAGAACTTGCACCTTTCCTGGAAAATTTCTTTCCCTTCCTGAATTTTCTGTATGCAATCCTTGTGATTCCTTTCACCATAAGAGCACACAGCTTCATCATCTCTTCATCAGCATCCATCTCAGGTAAGCTTTCAGTTTCTGAGTCATCATCACTATCAGAACTTGATGACTCAGTATCAGACTTTGTGATGAGAGCTTTTCCCTTGCCTTTCCTTGAGGTAGCTGCTTTGGGGGATTCCTCCTCAGCCTTAAAAGCAACTGTTCTTAAATTTCCTCCTTTCCTCTTGCTTCTTTGTTCCATCTCAAGTTCATGAGTCTTGAGCATCCCATACATTTCATCAAGAGTTGTTTCTTCAAGATTATAGTTGTCTCTTATAATTGTGGCCTTCAAATCCCAACTTTCAAGAAGAGCTAACAGGAATTTAAGGTTTGAATCTTCAAGATCATATTCCTTATCAACTAGTGACAAATCATTCAAGAGTTTGACAAATCTGTCATATAAATCATTCAATGACTCATTAGGCTTTGAGTCAAAGTGTTCATAATCTTGAGTGAGTATAGTCTTCCTGTTCTTCTTAATTGAATCAGTTCCCTGGCATCTTGTCTCCAAGGCATCCCATATCTCCTTTGCAGTCTTGCAGTTAATTACCCTATTTGACATTACATTATCAATGGCACTATGCAGCAAGTGTCGTACCTTAGCATCCTTAGCAATTGATGCGATATCTTCAGCAGTGTAATCACTCTTCTCCTTTGGTACAGACTTTGCTGCTTCACCTGTAACTGCAACAGCGAGTTTGGTTAGCTTGTGTGGTCCTTCATTGATTCTGTCAAGATATTCTGGATCTGTAGCTTCCAGAAACATCGACATCCTCACCTTCCATATGGGATATTTAAATGGTTTCAGTATGGGAACTCTAATAGTCTCATATCGACTATGGATTTAAGTCTTTGGAGGTTCTTCAGTTTTGGTGGACTTGGTTGGAGTTTCTGCTTCAGACATGATTGTTTTTGGATCTTAAACTGTTTGTGTGTTAACATATCTGCTCTGATACCACTTGTTAGGTCACACACACTGTAGAAGGGGGTTGAATACAATGTTTATCACAATCAAATCGAATTAAAGAACTCAAGTAACAGAAAACAGACTTTATTCAATATAATAAACTCTGTTACAATATGGAACTGTCCCCTCTCAGTGATGAACAAATATCACGAGAGCTGCTAGGGTTATAATGAATATTATTCTCAATAATGATAACACTTATAGTGTAAACCCTACGTCTGTGTTTATATACTACACAGTTACAAGATAATCGCTAATTGATATGGAATATAATTCTGCTTCCTAAAATATATCAATCAGATATCTTTTCTTCCAAGTATTCTATTCTTCATAGAATTCCTTCTTCATGCATATCTCTTCTTGCGTTTGTCGTGATCTTCTTTCCTTCCAATCAGCCGCCTTCCTTATCTGAAAGTCCCCTTAAGTCCAGATATTATCTTCTGATAAATATGTCCTGATAACTTAAGTTCTGACTTCAGTATAAGTACTGATTTCCAGTTAAGTACTGATTTGTCCTATTTAAGTAAGATCTGAAAACTAAACACAAATCATATTAGACATGACATTATCAAATATATCTAACAAAACTCAAAACACCCAAACCCACAGTCGATATGAGACTATTAGGGTTTCCATATTGAGACCTTCTGAGTATCCCATATGGAAAGTGAAGATGGTTATGTTTTTGGAAGCTACAGATCCAGAATACCTTGACAGAATTAATGAAGGACCACATAAGCCTACCAAGCATTCTATTGTAGTTGCTGATCAACCAACAAAGACCATACCAAAGGAGAAAAGTGAGTACACAGCTGAAGACATCTCATCAATTGCTAAGGATGCAAGGGTAAGGCATTTGTTGCATAGTTCCATTGATAATATCATGTCAAACAGTGTAATTAATTGCAAGACTGCAAAGGAGATATGGGATGCTTTGGAGACTAGATGCCAGGGAACTGATGCAATCAAAAAGAACAGGAGGACTATACTTACTCAAGAGTATAAGCACTTTAACTCAAAAGATGATGAGTCATTAAGTGACTTATATAACAGGTTTGTCAAACTCTTGAATGATCTGTCACTGGTGGACAAGGAATATGATCTTGAAGATTCAAATCTAAAATTCCTTTTAGCTCTTCCTAAAAATTGGGATTTAAAGTCTTCTACCATAAGAGACAACTATGACCTTACTGAAACTACTCTTGATGAAATTTATTGTAATAACCCCAATTTTTGGAATTTTTGAAAACCTTATGAATAGTGTTTTGCTGATTATGCTGAATAAGAAAACTTTTCATGCCACACTATGTAGGGGTTCTTTTATTGATCTTCTGGGATATTATTAGTACTCTATGTGGTATATAAGTGTATGTAAAGATCGTCAGAATCCAAATCCGAACACTTTGATTTTTCCCGAAAATCCACCAAATACAGAAAGAATTGAGTATAAGGTAACAGGATAAAAAGGATTTAAATTCAAGGATTATAAGAGAGGATCATAAAAAGGAATTTAATGTATTGAGAAAGGTTAAGGGAACCCAAGTAATAAGATCCCGGGTATGATCCCTCAAACAATAAACGAGAACGAAAGTTAAGTGAACCGTATAACAGATCAGCGGTCATTAGCCAAGTGATTAGGAGTTAATCAAAGAGTTAGTGGAGGGTGATGTCATCTCACCTACAAGAAGAGGACAAGTGTGGGATGATGACATAAGGGGATGACTTAAGCATGACAAAAAAAAGGAGGGATTAGTTGGTTGATTGTGAACCATTCATTCTTTACCATGGTAAAAAGTTAATTAAACAAACAAAAGGATGTCAACCAAGCAAAGCAAATCAAAAACACAAAACACAAAGTTGACCTTCATTATCCAACAAGAAGCTCTCGGCCTTTTGTCCATTTCAAAGAAAGAAAAATTCAAATTCAAGTTCCAAGCTTTGTTAATTGGTGAGGTAATTATCCAAGGTTCCTTATGTATAGATATAGCTATTCTATGAATCTAAGCTTCCATTTCCTTCACAATCTCTTCCAATAATTCAAGGAAGAAGATGGTGAATAGTAACTTTCAAAAAAATAACTTTAGTTTTCTTGAATTTTTATGAAAATTTAAGGTTATACAAGCAAGGATCAAGGTTCTTTTAGGCATTCAAAGCTCTTGTGTTCTGTTAAGAAGCTTCAAGAAGGTAAAAACTCCAAATCCTAGCTTTAGTTTTGAGTATTTAGGAATGGTTATGATTGATATAGTATATGTGAAGCATGATGCTTGTTTGTTTAAAGTTTGGCTGAGTTTGTAGAGATTTTGATGGTTGAATCTTGGTTATTAGTTATTGAACCTTAGTATGGTTAGTAGCTTTTGTTGTGATTGAATGAGTTGGTTAAAACATGAAGTAATGGACTGATGTGGTGAGGTTTGGAGGGATTTTGGGTTGTAATGTTGATTGTGGGTTGATTGTGGATTGATTTGGAGTTGTACAAATTTGGTAATCGCGTAAACATAGTCGTCGTAATGTCCGATTATCCTAGACTGTTTTTGTTCATAACATCAGGACCTGAGAACTCACTGTTAGGTTTTGACCATTGCCATGATTAGCTAGTTCATGTTATGAGCTTCGTTTTGATATGTGGTACGCTTGAATCCGATGTACGGTTTAGGAGAAACGGTCGTTTTAAGTAACGGCGTTTCGAGAACGAATCATTTCCCCTCGCCTTACTTTGAAACCTTGGTTAAGGACCTTAAATGACTAATTGGGATATGAAACAATTATGTTAAGTGGATTAGGCAGTTGGTAGGGTACTCGCGAAAGAATCGCCTTAAAACCCTTAATGGTTAATTTATTAAAAATGGTGGAGCCGAGGGTACTCGAACGACTTATGTGATTTGTTAAGCGTAAAAATGACCATAAGCAAACGTTAGGGTTCAATTGGTTAAAGTCCAGTTTCTTAAGCAACCGTGGTTTAATTTCGGCTTATATTGTTGTTCATAGGTTACCGGACCCACTCTAAGCTTAAGTCTACCCCGGAGCACTCAGGCAAGTTTTCTACCCGTTATACTGTTGTTGTGATGTATACATATGTATATGCATTATCTTGTGATAGGTGCATGATTGTAATTAGAAAATCTTGCGATATATTGGAGCATGTTGATATGGTATATATGCATGCTTGTTTCGTAATCCTGATAACTAATTGTTGATTCAATTGCTTATAAGTTGCATAATACATATGCTAGAGATAAGCAGTAGTTGCATATACCCTTAGTATATGGGACCCAAAGGTGAATATTTTTCTAAACCGGGAGTCGATGTTCCCGAGTTTTATATATATATATTTTCATATATATATATGGATATAGTTTTCAAAACTATTAATCGAATAAAGTTTATTCGATAACTTTATTTCTATTTAATGAATATTACTTTGAATATTCATTCGAGGACTTATGACTCCGTTTATTTTATTTAATGAATATTATTTTGAATATTCATTCGAGGACTTATGACTCTGATTATTTACTAAATAATATTCTTTATTTTATTAAAGAATAATGTTTCGATAATCAAACTTATTTTCGATTATTCAAATAAAGATAGTACTTTCGTATAAGTATATCTTTGGTTATTTAATATTCATTTCAAATATGAGTTTTAAAACTTCTACTTCAATTATTTTTATAAAGATTATCCTTTATGGGAATATTATTTAATAATAATATTCAGATATTTTCTAATATATTGGGACTGATTTATTTCATTAAATCAGTATTACTCCAAACATTCTTAAAAATGTTTTTGAGTCTTCAAAATGATTTTTAAAAGTTAGAGCGGATCCCAAAACTCATTTTTATATTTAAGATCTTCCTTTCGAAGGGAATTTAAATACTCGCTCAAAACCTGAGGGATCTGGCTCAGTGGTGTATTTTTCATTCACAACGAGGTTGCTGTTTTGAGAAACATCTTGATTACTTGCCCATCGTTCGGGAAGTAAGTTCATCTATTTGAGTCGGCATAAGCAACATGGGCTCAGTGGGCGTCCATGAAAGTGTAAGTGGCTCAGTGGGAGTCCATCAAATGCGTAAGTGGATGAGTGGTAGTCCACCATAAGGTCCTATTGCGGCCAGGGTGATGACCAGTGGGGAATTCGTCCATCTACTAGTAGAAAAGGTTACTTATTGGTATCTTTGCCTGATCAGCAAGATATCAGGTTTATGCCAAGGTTTTCTCCTTTCCAAATTCATTGGATATTACAACTCTGTTTATAATTTTCATAACAGAGATTTTCAAGGAGTGTATGAAATGTATATATATATAGGTGTATATATATATCGGGACTTAATGAAGTATCTCGTAACTTCATTATTTATAATGATATTTCAAGGATTGAATCTATCCAAGTCTTTTCTTGTAGTCTCATCTATGTGATGAACTTTTGAAACTAATTATAACTTGAACGGTGGTAGTTCAAGTAGTATTCGGATAAGATATAAGTATATCGGAGTATCTTGTAACTTCATCTTTTAAACTTATATCTAGTAAATGATTATCTTGTGCATGTCAAAGATTTTCAGAAAAACGTTGAGACAAGGTTATATATATGAGATCACCTTGCAACGATATTTTTTTATACAGTTATAAACTGGAACTCTGTGGATGTTATACATATCAGAGGATTTCAAATATTGTGAAAAGTATATATATGTATATATATATACTGAATATTTTGTAACTTGGTCGCGTTAAGATATCAGCTTGGTTCATTTCTTTTGACCAAGACTTTCATGAGTACTATAAGAATGCTCTTATATTGTTAATCATTATACATATTATTTTGGTGGGCTTGTTGCTCACCCTTGCTTTCTTTTTTTATCACACAACAACAGATAGAAAAGATGAACAAGGCTCCGTAGTTTTCTGGAAGCGTTGATGCCGCCGTAGCTGAGGTAGGAGCTACCAATAGGCTAGGTTTTCAACTATTGATGAACCAGACTTATGTATAATATGAATTGTAATAATGGCAAAGAATATGTAAATTATTCAGAAACCCTTTTAAGGTGTAACAGTTTATAATTGTGGAATAAAATGATTTGTGTTATCTTTGGCATTCATCACTGAGACTATAACTTGTGGTGTGTGTGTGTGTATATTATGGGGTCACAGTACTCAGTAGTTGGTTGACTGTTAAGATTAAGAATTGATAAGGGAAATGGAACTCGTGACAACCCGAATCCCCGACCCCGGATTTGGGGGTGTTACATTTATGGTATGCTCAAGACTTATGAACTTGAGATGGATCAAAGGAGCAAGAGGCATGGAAGAAAGTCAAGGTCAGTTGCTCTTAAAGCTGAGGAGGAATCTCCTAAAGTGGCTGCCTCAAAAAGGGGCAAAGGAAAGGCTCTCATCATAAAGTCTGATTCAGAGTCAAAATATTATGATGATGATGATTCAGAAACTGAAAGTTTACCTGAAATGGATGTTGATGCAGAGATGATGCAACTGTGTGCTCTTATGGTGAAGGGTATCACAAAGATAGCCTACAGAAAATTCAGAAAGGGCAAGAAGTTTTTCAAGAAAGGTGGAAGTTCTGATAAGAAACGATTCAGAAAGTCTGAAGGAAAAGGAGGAAAGTCTGACAGAGGAGATAACTCAAGTGTCAAATGCTACAATTATGGTGAAAGAGGCCACATATCTCCTGACTGCAAGAAAGGAAAAGTGACAAAGGCAAGGCACTTGTCACAAAGTAGAAAAGCTGGACAGACACTTCAGATTCTGAAGATGAGGTGAACTATGCCTTGATGGCAAATGCTGATAGCAGCCCTGAAACTGCTGAATTGAAGGTACCTCAAACAACTTATGCTTTTCATACTGATAATATTACTGAGTTGAGATTACATCTTAAAACCATGTTTATTAGTTATAGAGATCAGACTTTAACATGTAAAAGATTAACACCTGAAAATCTTGCTTTTAAAAAGAGAAATGACTATTTAGAAAAGGAGTTAGTTTTTCTTCATCAAACTAAGAAAGAAAGAGATGATGCTTTGTATGTTAGAGATGAAGTGTTAAAATTGAATGAATCTCTAAAAGCTGACTTAGAAAAGGAAAAAGAGATTATCAGAACTTGGACTAACTCTGGTAGAACTTACTAGGTTATGGAGATGATAAAAGTGAGAAAGAAACTGTTCAAATTGAGTCAATTGTTGTTAAACAGTCTGCTAAGCCAAAGGTAAATCTTGTTAAGTTTGTAGCAAAAACTGTAAAGTCTGATTCTAAAAAGATGAAAGAGTCTAGGACAGAAGTCAAAGAAAGTCAACTTCTAACAAATTAAAACAGGATAAACTAGTTGAAGTTAACATTGGCTTAATGACTAAGAAGTAGCTTAAGCATAAGCTGAAAGAGATTAAAAATGTGAACAAGGTAAGCGGAGCTAGGAAAAATAGGAATGGAAAGGAAGGTGTGAATAAAAGTAATAACTATATGCCTGTTCATAATGCTCTTAGAAAGAAATGCTATAACTGTGGAAACTATAACCATATTGCTTCTTTTTGCAGGAAAAATAAAGATATAAACTCTTTACCTCTTAAATCAGGAGTAAAGAGTCAGTCTGTTAGGTTTAAACCACAAAATACTTGTTTTTATTGTGGTAGTTTATGGCATTCCATTTATACTTGTAAGGAATATCATAGTTTGTACTATGATTATTATCAAATAAAACCTTCTTTGAAGAAAGTTAGTATTATTCCTTCTAGTTTAAAGTCTGATGCAAAGCCTGATATAAACTCTGATAAACAAGATGTTAGCATAAACTCTGAAATAAAATCCGCTGCAGATGCTAACAAACTTAAAAAGGCCAAAGGATCCAAGCAAGTCTGGGTCCTTAAAACTAACCAATAGTGGTCTTTGTGATTGCAGGGCAACAGGAAAAACATCATAGTTCTTGACAGTGGATGTTCAGGACATATGACTGGAAATAAAGCTCTGCTATCAGATTTTGTGGAGAACGCTGGCCCGGGAGTTTCTTATGGAGATGGCAACATGGGAAAAACTCTGGGATATGGAAATATCAATCATGGAAATGTCATCATTGAAACAGTAGCTCTAGTCTCAGGACTTAAACATAATCTACTAAGTGTGAGTCAAATCTGTGACAGAGGTTATCATGTGGATTTCTTTGAAGAACACTGTGAAGTTGTAAGCAATTCTACAGGCAAAGTGGTTCTGAAAGGTTGCAGGCATGGTAACATTTATGAAGCCAGACTTTCAAGAAACTCTGATGGTTCTGCAATCTGTCTGTTGAGTAGAGCATTAATTGAAGAAAGATTGCACAAGAGACTCTCTCATTTAAATTTCAACAACATAAATGAGCTAGTAAAGAAAGATCTTGTGAGAGGACTGCCAAAATCAGTATTTGCTCCTGATGGCCTTTGTGATTCATGTCAAAAGGAAAAACAAAGAAAATCTTCATTCAAGAGCAAAAATGAATCCTCAATTCTTCAGCCTTATCACCTACTGAATGTTGATCTATTTGGTCCAGTCAATGTCATGTCTATTTTAAAGAAGAAATATGTAATGGTTATAGTGGATGAGTTCACAAAGTACACATGGGTGTATTTCTTGCACAAGAAGAATGAAACTGCATCTACTCTAAATGATCATGTCAGATAGCTGGATAAGTTGTTCAAAGATTCTGTCAAAATTATAAGAAGTGATAATGGCACTGAGTTCAAGAATTCAATCATGGAAGAGTTCTGCAAAGAGCATGGAATTAAGCAAGAATTTTCTGCACCTGGAACTCCACAGCAAAATGGAGTTGTAGAAAGAAAGAACAGGACTCTCATTGAAGCTACAAGAACTATGCTTGATGAGGCAAAGCTACCAACCTACTTTTGGGTTGAAGCTGTGCAGACTGCTTGTTTTACACAGAATGCTACACTCATAAACAAGCATGGAAAAACACCATATGAGATGGTGAAGAAAAAGAAGCCAAATCTGAAATACTTTCATGTATTTGGATGCAAGTGTTTTGTTCTTAAGACTCATCCTGAACAGCTGTCAAAATTTGATCTAAAAGCTGATGAAGGAATTTTTGTTGGATATCCACTTTCCACAAAAGCCTTCAGAGTCTACAATTTAAGAACAAGGGTTGTCATGGAATCTATCAATGTATCTTTGAATGATAAAAAGATTACTGGACTTGAAGATTTCAATGATCATGATCAGCTGAGATTTGAAAATAAAGATTGAAATTCTGATTCTATAAATTCTGATGACCTAAATCCTGAACTTGTAAGTTCTGACGAGTTAAGTTCTGATGTCATTGAAACTGTGGTAACTACACCAAGGGAAAATACACCTGTTCAGGGGGAGCAAGCTGAAGATCCTACCACAACTCAAGACTCTCAAGAAGCATCAGAACCTGTCACTGGCTCTTTGAGTTCTGATTCATCAAGTTCTGATGAGCCAAATTCTGATAACTCTGGAAACTCTGATTCTTCAATTCCTGAAGGATCCAATTCAAATTCTGAAGTTTTAGAGAGCATAACTACAGGGGGGCATCAGAAAATGCTGATGGAGATAACATGGATCATGGGGGAGGATCCAGTTCTAGAGAATAACTTCCATCTGCAAGGAAGTGAACTGAAGCACATACACCTGATTTAATAATTGGAGATCCTGAAGCAGGTGTCAGAACTAGAACAACAACATCAAATGAATGTCTCTATCATTCCTTTCTATCTCAGACTGAACCAAAGAAAGTGGAAGAAGCTCTTCAAGATGCTGATTAGGTTCAAGCAATGCAGGATGAGTTAAATGAATTTGAAAGAAATAAAGTCTGGATCTTAGTGCCAAGATCAAAGAACAGATCTATTGTTGGTACTAAATGGGTGTTCGGAAACAAAATTGACAGTGATGGCATAATTAGAAGAAACAAAGCAAGACTGTTACTAAAGGCTACTCTCAACAGGAGGGTATTGATTATGATGAAACATTTGCACTAGTTGCTAGATTGGAAGCCATAAGAATCTTTTTGGCTTATGCTGCTCACAAGAAGTTCAAAGTCTTTCAAATGGATGTGAAAAGTGCATTTCTTAATGGAAAATTGGAGGAAGAGGTATATGTTGAACAACCTCCGGGGTTTGTAGATTCAAAATTTTCAAATCATGTCTACAGATTAGACAAAGCACGTTATGGCCTTAAGCAAGCTCCAAGAGCATGGTATGAGACTTTAGCTCAATTCCTTCTGGAAAGTGGATTTCACAGAGGCACAATTGATAAAACACTATTATTCCCTCAACCATGGAAAGGACTTACTTTTGGTATATATATATGTTGATGATATCATATTTGGTTCTACAAATGCCAAACTCTGTAAAAGGTTTGCAAAGCTAATGCAGTCAAGATATCAAATGAGTATGATGGGAGAACTTAGCTATTTTTTGGGACTTCAAGTCAAGCAAAATGAAGAAGGTACTATCATAAATCAATCCAAGTACACCAGAAATTTACTGAAGAAATTTGGAATGCAAGATTGTTCAACTGCATCCACTCTCATGGCCACTACAACCAAGTTAGATACAGATACTGGTTCATCAGTAGATATTACTAACTACAGAGGTATGATTGGCTCTTTACTCTATTTAACTACAAGTAGACCTGATATCATGTATGTTACCTGTCTTTGTGCAAGATTTCAGGCTGATCTAAGAGAACCTCATCTAATAGCTGTAAAAAGAATTTTCAAGTACCTCAAGGGTACAGCTGATCTAGGATTGTGGTATCCTAGGGAATCAGATTTTAAGCTAATTGGTTACTCAGATGCAGATTTTGCAGGATGCAAAATAGACAGAAAAAACACTAGTGGAAGCTACCAATTTCTTGGAGGCAGATTGATTTTTTGGTTTAGCAAGAAACAAAAATCAATTTCCACATCAACTGCAGAAGCAGAATATATTGCTGCAGGAAGTTGTTGTGCACAGATTCTTTGGATGAAGAATCAGTTACTAGATTACAGGTTAGAATTTTCTTAAATACCTATTTACTGTGATAATCAAAGTGCTATTGCTATGACAGGGAATCCAGTTCAACTCTCAATGACAAAGCACATCAGCATTAGGTACCATTTCATAAGGGAACATGTGATGGAAGGTACATTGAAATTACATTTTGTTCCAACAGATCAACAACTAGCATATATCTTCACAAAACCACTATGTGAGGCTACTTTTACAAGACTGGTAAATGAACTTGGAATGGTTTCAGGTTCTTTCTCAAAATCTGCTTAGTTTTTGTTCTCATGCATCAGACTTTATGATCAGTGTTTACAGATTGTCTTAACTTCATATAATATGTGCTTAAATTGTTATACATTAAATCATGTTTGTTATCTAATGATGATCTTTATACTCTGATAGTGTTTTGAATGTTCTGTGACTATTCAATCCAATAAGGATAACTGTGCTAGATGCTGACCTAGTAGTCTTTAACATACTAGAAATCCCATGTTTGAATTAGCTGTTTATGTGGAAACTCATTAACATAAGCAAATTCTGATGTTGAACAAAAAGAAACTTATGTGGAAGAATGTCAAACCATCAGATCCAAAGAAAAGCCAATTGTTATCTGATTTCATGACTGTTGGATTGAAAGCCAGAGAAGCAAGAGATAGAGCTGGACTAGGTTCTGATGAAGCTAAGATCAAAACAGGAGTTGAAGTGCTTACAAGAGATCCATTTTTGCTAATTGACAAACCTCTTGAAGATGTTACACAGAAACACCTTGATAAGGTTATCTCTGTTCAAGTGGTATTGGATGTTCATGACAAGCACAATGTCAAAGAAAATCTGATTCTATTTCTTGAAGATGGAAGGACATATCAAATGTTAGAATCAGATGTGCTAAACAAATCACTGAAAGAACTTCAATTCTTTCATTACCTTTTAGAGGTAAAGTATGATATTACCAGGAGATGGTCAAATTTCATATTGAAGACCATAAGAGATAAAGCTAGAATTTCTGGTTCAAGGGTTACATAATTCATTCCTAACATAGTTGAAGATGATGGAAGTGAAATTCCAATGAAGAAGGATTTTGCTAAGCTTGAAGTGTTACTGAATGAGAAATGTATGTGCTACAATAAAGATTCTTCTCAACCAAAAGTAATAAGACTGGGTGATGGTTTAGAAAGAAACCATATCTCTGCTTTAAGAACTGCAATCTATCACATTGGAAGTCATAATGAAGAGATGAAGCAAGTCAAGACTATAATAGCTCAAATCCTGAGGAATAAAGAAGAAAAGCTTATATTAAACTTTTTTAATAATTATTTTGGATTCAGATTGACTCAGTGAGATTGGTAAAAGCTACAAGGACTGTAAGTTGTAGTTAGTTATCTAGTTAAACTCTTATTGCATTTGTACTTCAATATTTTTGACATCATCAAATCTATTAACTTGTATATTTTGCATAATTTACAAGTTGGGGGAGATTATTGGATATATTTGAGATGTCATGTCTAATATGATTTGTGTTTAGTTTTCAAAACTTAATAACAGGACAAATCAGGACTTATTGAAATCAGGACTTACTGGAAGTCGGAACTTAATATCAGAACTTAAGGTCATATCAGAACTTAACTGCGGGAAGACTTTCAGTTAAGGAATGAAGCTGATTTACAGGAGAAGATCGAGACTAAAATAATAGAAAATATGCATGAAAAGAGTTAGAAGTATGGAAGACTTGTAGAAGATATCTGATTTATATATTTTAGGAGATAGAATTATATTCCATATCAATTAGAATATATCTTGTAACTGTGTACTATATAAACACAGACTTAGGGTTTACACTATATGTGTTATCATTATCGAGAAGATTATACATTGTAACCTAGCAGCTCTTAGTGATATTTGTTCATCACTGAGAGAGAACAACAGTTCTTATTATAACAGAGTTTATTCAATATACTTGATCTTTGTTACATACTTGTGTTAAATCGATTTGATTGTATAAACATTGTATTCAACCCCCTTCTACAGTGTTGTGTGACCTAACAAATGAGTAAACTATTAAATAAATCAGCATTTGAGCACGGCCATGCATTTTATAGTCTTACTCAAACAGGAGGCCATTAATATCATTCCTTAATATAGGAGGGATAAATCCCATATAGGTCATTATATTTCTCATACGATTCATAATATACCCTATGTCTACTTTTATTTTACCCGGTCAAGGATAACTTTCAATAGTATCAACGTATATTAATTATCGTATATAAATATAATGACTTCAAGTCTAAGGACTAATACATCATTATCACTGTGAGATTAACTTATGATACTATAAACATGTAGTATCTCACAATGGGTTAATTCAGCACCATGTATCTAATACATGTGCCTGTGTTTTGAATTTAGTATCACAATACCTATGATCAATGAGATGTGATCATCAGTCAACAAACACACTAGTATCAATGTATTTATTATCATCCCTTAACAATAATACTTGACTAGGGACCTTTAGTAATATTAATACTATACTCATAATCTCATTTCTAAGTCACGTACTTAGAGATATAGATTTATATATCATATTCCAAGGAAATTTATTAATCTAACATTTTATCACTGAAAATAAAGATATAATAAATTACTAAAGAATAATCCATAAAATCATAATTAATAATCCGAATGTCTCATAACATAAACATTATACTGTTTCTCTAGGGCACACACACTAAAAATCTCCCACTTGCACTAGAGCCAATCACCCATGTATCTAATACCCATGGAACTAGTATGACCTTCGTGCTTTTGCTGTGACAAAGCCTTAGTAAGTGGGTCTGTAACATTATCATCAGTATGCACTTTATAAATATGTATATCTCCTCTTTCGTTAATCTCTCGAATAAGGTGGTATCTCCTAAGTATATGCTTTGCCCGGAAATGGGACCTTGGTTCTTTAGCATGCGCGATGGCTCCATTATTATCACATTAAAGATCAACTGGATCTGTGATCAATGGAACCACACCAAGTCCCGTTATGAATTTCCGTATCCAAACAGCCTCATTGGCTGCTTCACTGGCAGTAATATACTCAGCTTCCATTGTAGAAGCAGCTATTGTCTCTTGCTTTGAACTCTTCCAGCTTACAGCACCTTTATTAAGGCAAAACACAAAATCTGACTGAGATACTAAATCGTCTCTGTCTGTCTGGAAGCTATCATCAGTGTAAACCTTCACAACCAGCTTATCATCTCCTCCATACAAAAAGAATGAATCTTTAGTCCTCTTTAAGTACTTAAGAATATTTTTGACAACTGTTCAGTGACCCTCACCTGGATTAGTCTTGTATATGCTCGTCATACTCAAGGCCTACGAAACATCAGGATGAGTATATATCATCGCATACATTATAGATCCAATTGCCGAAGCATATGGAACTTTGCTCATACGACCCTTATCATCTAATGATTTAGGGCAGTTATCTTTTGAGATTAATATCCCATGAGACATTGGGACATATCCTCTTTTTTCCTCTTGCATCCCAAAATGATGCAATACTTTATCAATGTATGTACTCTGACTTAGGCCAATTAATTTCCTTGATCTATCTCTATAGATCTTGATCCCTAATATATAGGTAGCATCGCATAAGTCCTTCATCGAGAAACTATTTTCCAACCAAGTCTTAACAACCTATAGAGAAGGTATGTCATTCCCTATTAGTAATATGTCATCTACATATAGTACTAGGAATGCCACATGGCTCCCACTAACCTTTTTGTAAATACATGGTTCATCTTCGTTTCGAATAAAGCCAAATTCTTTGACTGTTTCATCAAAACAGCGATTTCATCTCCTTGAGGCTTGCTTCAATCCATAAATAGATCGAAGCAACTTAAAGACCATCTTAGCAAACTTGGGATCGACAAAACCCTCAGGTTGTATCATATATACATCCTCTTCAAGGATCCCATATAAGAAAGCGGTTTTGACATCCATTTTCCAAATCTCATAGTCACAGTAAACAGCTATTGCTAGCAAAATCCTGATGGACTTGACCATAACAACTGGTGAAAAAGTCTCATCATAGTCTATACCATGAATTTGTTTGAAACCTTTTGCCACTAGTCACGCTTTATAGGTCTATACTTTACCATCCATGTCAGTTTTCCTTTTGAAAACCCACTTGCACCCTATAGGTTTTACCCTTTCAGGTGGATCAACTAAAGTCCATACTTTATTTTGATATATGGATTCCATATCGGATTTCATGGCCACTATCCATCTCTCGGAATCTGGACTGTTCGTAGCTTCTTGGTAGGTAAGAGGCTCATCATTATCTATGAGCATCACATCATCATCTTGAGTCAAGAGAAATCCATAATATCTCTCTGGCTCAAGATGAGCCCTATTAGATCTATGATCAACCTGTGTTTCCGGAGCAGGTTCATCTTGATGTACATCCTGCCCGCTTTCCAACTCTGGTTCAATGTTATTTTGTACAACTCGATCTTCATTGATATCTATAGTCCTCCCACTACTTTTCTTGGAAAGCATCTCTTTTTCAAGAAATACAGCGGTTCGAGCATCAAACACTTTGTTCTCGGTAGGATTATAGAAACTATACCCTTTAATTTCTTTAGGATATCCCGCAAAATAACATTTATCCAATTTTGGTCCTAGCTTGTCAGACACCAAGCATTTCACAAATGCTTCGCATCCCCATAAGTTCATAAACGACATGCTGTGACATTTCTCGGTCCATATCTCATATGGAGTCTTTTGAACCGATTTAGTTGGAACTCGGTTTAGTGTATATGCAGTTGTTTCAAAAGTATAACCCCAAAAACTTATTGGAAGATCTGCTAGACTCATTATCTATTGCACCATGTCCAACAAGGTATGATTTCTCCTCACTAAAAATCTATTTTATTGAGGCATTCCAGGAGGAGTAAGCTGTGATACGATACCACACTCCTTCAAGAAAACTTTAAACTCGAGGCTTAACTATTCTCCTTCGCGATCTGATCGTAGAACTTTTATACTTTCCCCAATTTGATTTTCCACTTCGGCCTTGTATTCTTTGAACTTTTCAAAAGAATCAGATTTGTTCATCAAAAGATACACATATCCATATCTATTGAAATCGTCAGTAAATGCAATGAAGTAGTAAAAGCCACCTCTTGCCATCATATGCATTAGACCACATACATCACTATGTATAAGTCCTAATCGTTCGGTGGCCCTTTCACCTTGTCCGGTAAAAGGAGCTTTATTTTTCTAATTAGACAAGATTTGCATTCTTTGTATGATTCAAAATCAAACTTATCCAAGTCACCATCTTGATGTAATTTGGAAATCCGTTTCTTATTTATATGACCTAAACAACAATGCCAAATGTATGTTTGATTTGAGTCTTTCATTTTAATACGTTTATTATCAATATTTATGTTATAGACAGGAGTATCTGAATCAAGAACATATAAACCATTAAACAAATGTGCAACCCCATAGGTACCATTATTCAATGAAAAATAACAACTATTGTTCTGAATCAAAAATGAAAAACCTTTCTTGTCCAAACAAGAAACCGAGATAATGTTTCTACAAATCGCAGGCACGTAAAAACAGTTATCTAGTTCTAAAACAAGCCCAATGGGAAACAATAAATGATAAGTCCCTACAACTAAAGCAGCAACCTTTGCTCCATTGCCAACTCGTAGGTCGACTTCTCTCTTTGCTAGTGTCCTACTTCCCTGCAATTCCTGCGCATTTATACAAATATGAGAACCACATCCAGTATCGAATACCCAAGATGTAGAAGTAGACAAATTGACTTCTATAATATAAATACATGAATCAGAAGCGGCAATAATAGCCTTCTTCTTCTTCATATTCTCCAAATAAGCATGAAAGTTCCTCTTCCAATGACCTGGTTTCTTGCAATAGTGACAATAACCAACCTTTGGAACACCACCTTTAGGCTTCAAAGACTTGGTCGGATCAGGCTTTGGATTGGCATTAGATTTAGATCCCATCTTCCTCCTGCCTTTCCATTTACCTTTTCCTTTGGCCTTCCCCATATTCACCATCAACATGGGAACAGGGGACGTCTTTTGAATAGTTGGTCTCAGCAGTTTTCAACATTGCCAACAATTCGGTGGGGTTCTTATCTATCTCATTCATATTGTAATTCATTAAAAATTGAGAATAGCTGTTGTTTAAAGATTGCAAAATCAGATCAATTTGGTGCTCCATAGAAATAAGGGCGCCCAATTTGGCAAGGTACTCAATATACCCTATCATCATTAGAACATGCGGTCCAACCGGATCACGTTCTCCCTGCTTACATGCGTTCAACGACTTAAAAGTATCAAATTTCTTCTGACGAGCCTGTCCTTCAAACATACATTTAAGGTTCTCAATCATATCATAAGAATCCATATTCTCATGTTGTTTCTGAAGTTCAGCACACATGGTCGCTAACATGAGACATTAATCATCCGTGTCATCATTGATATATTTCTGATAAACAGTATGTTGAGCACAGGATGCCCATTCAGGGAAAGGTGTAGGGTGAGGAATATCAGATACATAGAGCTTGTGCTCTTGTTTGAGGACAATCATCAAGTTCATCTTCCAGTCAAGGAAGTTTGTTCATGTCAGCTTGTCTTTCTCAAGGACTGATCGCACAGAGAAGTTTTTTGAATTGTTTGTCATTTGATATCTACAATGTTTAAAATACATAAGATAAATTAGTCTACATATGATTATTAAATTATGTTTAAGTGATAATTCATATATATTCAAAATATATATCTCCCACTATTTTTATCAAATTAATAGCCCTAACTATTAATTCGGAAAGAATATCTTCTATATACTTTCTAGTGATCCAAGATCCATATTTCATCATATCTTAGGTCAGCTTTGGCTTTTCTCCCAAAATAAGATTATTTAGGTAGACAACATTTGTCAATTATATCAACTATATAACTTTTGGATAGTTTAGTGGAACAACATTTGTCCGTATTTATCCAATAAATCTCACCAAACTCTATACCTCTAAGTTCACAATCCTATTTATGGTAACTTAGTTAAGTCAAACCCAACGGTCTAAAAAGTATCATATACTTCAACACGCTATACGACGATATATGGGAGTACTTTGCTCTGGCAAACCCACTCCTTATCGATCTAGGGGTTAACACGTTGGACATATTGGAAGGTATCTAAACAACTTAATATAAACATTAGGGTTTTGTTAGGTATGATCATGATCCCATCATAAAGATATTCCCAATTTTTCCTTGAATAAAATACTTCAAATCAATACTCGTCAATGGTTTGATTTCCAGGTAGTGAGGGAGTCACATCGGTCTCGCTTAAAACCCACAACCTTACAAGTTCAATAAACCCGTTTTTGACAAAATCGCCCCATGTCGGAAATAAAGAAGATTCGTATTTTATTCTGTGTTTCATAAATACGAGAATCTCATAATCGTTTGTAAATTTTAAAATCTTGAGTCGTTACAGATTTATCTTGTTTAGCAGGCATGACATGAGTGACGTATCTAATACATACATTCATGCATGATTAATTTAATTAAAACATGCATCATTTACTATTATACACATACATTCATACATCAATATGTAAAGTGCGGTATATACACGTGCTTGGTTATGGCCTCTATCCTATGTGATCCTTTCAAGCTAATGAAAGGATCAAGGTCAATCTATGGTGAAAAATATAAATACAATTACAAGTCTTCATTCTTCTTGTCTCCATGGTTGCTCCTCCTCTTAGATCACCCCTTCTCTAAATACATTACATTGAAACAACCTACACTAATGTACTTACATGAGAAAACTCGAGTTACATTTAAGGTTAAATAGTTACAAGAATAATGAAAATGACATGCAAGTCGTATTTATAAAACCAAAACCATAAACTTTAATTTAAAGGTCTTAAGGCCATAACCAGCACCATGCTCAAGTAAACAAATAAAGAACTTGAAAAAAAAATAGCGAGGGTCCCGGGACGGCAGCCCCAGGGCGGGATCCGGGGGCGGCAGCCCCGGGGGAGAATAGGATCATGTACCTTAATAAAGCTTTTCGTATGATTGTAATAAAAGTTCTGATCTTGATGAATCACAACAGCCCTCCTTGCGAAGATCTGTTCTCCAAGGTATCTGCACGAACGTACAATCGTCCAACGATCACCGGAGCCGGTACTAGCCGATTTGACTTTAGCATCACAATATCTATGATCAATGAGATGTGATCATCAGTCAACAAACACACTAGTCTCAATGTATTTATTATCGTCCCTTAACAATAATAATTGACTAGGGACCTTTAGAAATATGAATACTATTCTCATAATCTCATTTCTAAGTCACGTACTTATAGATATAGATTTATATATCATATTCCAAGGACATTTATTAATATAACATTTTATCGTAGAAAATAAAAATATAATAAATTACTAAAGGATAATCCACATAATCATAATTAATAATCCAAATGTCTCATAAATAAACATTAGTGTTGTCTCTAGGGCACACACACTAACATGCTTTGCAATAGGGAACCAAAAACGAGTTCTTTAAAATGTCTCTAGCAAAGAGACCACTAGAGAATATGTATTTATCATCAAACCCTATCAAAGTTTGACAAAGATGACCTCATCAGTATTTATCGTCAGTATTTGCTTATCAGTATTTGTCATCAATATTTGTTCATATCAATATTTTTCAAGATGGAAATTGTAATAATCCCAATTTTTGGAAATTTTTGAAACACGGATGAATAGTAACTTTTTGCTGATGATGCTGATTAAGGAAAATTATCAGACCACACTATATAGAAGTACTGTTATGGAAATTCTAAGATCGTATTAGTATTCCATAAAGTAAATGAGTGTATGTAAAGGTCGTTAGAATTCGAATCCGGACACTTTGATTTTTCCCGAAAATCCATCAGATACCGAAAGAATTGAGTATAAGGTAACATGATTAAAGGATTTAAATTCAAGGATAATAAGAGAGGATCATAAAAGGAATATAAAATTTTGATAAAGGTTCAAGGAAGCCCAAGTAATAAAATCCCGGATATGATCCCTCAACCGATTAACAAGTGTGGCACCCTCCAAACCCGGGTTAGAAGTTTGGGGTCCACAATACATACACAATATATAAACCTGTATAATAAATATTATTTGCAATGACCCTGCTTTACATAACCACGGAGCCACAACCTTAACTTTTATTACAACGTACCAAATCCCAACTAATTTAACTTACAACTGATAACAAAATTATTCTTACAATCATACTATCTCTCTGTCGTATGAAGCTCCTTGCTAGATCGATTCAACTCGAACTGGAACCTTAGCCCGCTCTTTGGACTGAGGAACTTTACTATCATCCATATCATTTTCAACTGTAAAATATATAAAAAGAATCGCAAGGGTGAACTAACTAGCTCAGCAAGTTATAACAGTGACAACTGAGGTTAAGCAATGTTCGAATGGAATGATTCAGAAGAATCAAGTTTATTGCTAAATAATCATTAGAATTGAATATTCATTTTAAGTTTTTAAAACCAAGGTTAGGTTGCTGATCAGTCACGCACTAACCCCGAGCAAAGCACACATCACTGCTCTAACTACTGGATCCAAGGCACACATTGGCCTAACTTGACCATTGATATGGTCTGACCACGAATCTGGTCCATACATATAAAAAAAAACTATCCAATTCTAAAGCAGTTCAATATGATAAACAATATAATTCGATACAACAAGATCATAATCAATGATGATTAAACACTTGAATAAAATGTAAGGAAACTCATGGATTCACAAGGGTATATCAGGGTATGTATAAGAAACGTTTTTAGTCTGTAAAAGGATCAAGTATTAGACAAATAATGATTTTTCAAGGTATAGTTCTTTGATGTTATAAAGAATGGTCGGAGTATAAAAGTTTCTGTGTTTTCAAACAATTTTATTCCAGTGTTTGGTGTTTGGTAGTTATGCATTTGGGGAGTAGTATCATATTTGTGTGTTTTGGTATCTGATGATCAACAAAGGATGGTTAATAAAGAATAAGGCTTACGGCTCAAGGTCAAGAAAAATCAGGGTTTAAGGGTAAATTGTTTATAGCACTTGCAATATAAAATATGGGTTATTTTGAATAGTAGCGACATGTTATGAAACAGTTCGAAAATACATTTGCAATATATCTTGAAGAAAAGTTCAGAAGTACTTGCCTTACAGGGCTTTACAACTATTACTGATCAATTCTGAGCCGAGTCTGTCGCTCAGGCTTTAACGTCCAACCACTAGATGACCTTGGATTCGACTTCGTCACTCAGGTTTTTCGGTTGAAACCCTACTGAGCTCGTCGACTGACCACTAGGGTTATCTTTAGTCCAACATCCACTTTCGGCTGCCCGACTAGAACCTACAAGGTCGAGATACTCTATGTTAGACACCCAGTTATGCTTGACATATCCTCGATACCAATCCTACCCAAACAATAACAAAACCCGACTCGCAACATACTTCATATAATAATACACGTATCACTTAGGGTTCACGTTCTTGAAAATCGGTTCGGTGTTCATTTCCAGAAAATACGTATATTCCTCATTGTACGAAATTAGGGTTATTGGTTTTGGCAAAACATTTCACCATAACATACAATCAGGTTTCGTATAAAACATATGCTCATATATTTATATATATTTACTCGACGTCTCGATAATTATTGGATACGCTCCCATATTTCCGAAATTTAATTTCTCGGAAATCGGGCAGCACTTCCTTTATTTATCGGACTAACCCGTCGAACAACTCGACGTCAAATCAACAACACAATCCAATTTACAAGTCCCAACCACCAATTCGAACCAACAACAACAATCGCAATCCACAAATTCCCAAACACCAATTCTATTGCAGTTATTAATTGTTATCCGTATTTTTATATATTTTTATTCGTATTTATATTTTAAATCATAGGACTCAGATCGTATCATCATAGTCCACCGTCAGCTCATCGAAATTCATTGCTGACGGCGGTAAAACTCACGGGTACCCGATTTATTTCGGGTTTCCAACGCGTACTTCACCGATTAACTTAACAATTTTCCGTACCAAAATCATTTCATATCACGAATTGCCATCAATTAATTTCTGTAGAGAAAAATTATAACAAAATATAATTAATAACAATTTTAATTCAGCATAGGAGCACATACACAGCACGCGCGAGCAACATCACGCAACCAGAACAGAAAACGGCCGGAACCACAGAAATTAGGCAACACAACCTCAAGGTAAACGTACACACAATTTACACTCACACAACACGTGTATATATATATATATACCCAACACGCAGAAACACATGAAGCCGGAGCAAACCGCCGGAAAAAGAACAGAAGCGGCGACCATGCCGAAAACAACCAGCGGCACCAAATCGGGAACACGAAAAACAGATATAAGAAGAAGACGAAGTGGGAGGGTGAGGAAAGAAAGAGAAATAGAGATGTGAGAGAGAGAAAATACAGAGAGAGTTATGAGAAAGGAAAATGAGAGAGATCAGAGGTCTGGGTGTGTGTGTTGTGCATTTTTGTTTCAACGCAGCAGCCCTTGGACCAATCAGTAATTGCCACCTTCTGTTTATTTAATCAGCATTTGACACGTTTCTTTCCCCTTCTCAAAGCCCGATTTTTAACCCGCATATTGCGTCTCTTAACGAACAACCGCACGTATAAACATAACCCGGAAGTTACCAAATTAATTTTAGAATATCTCAAATAATTCAAGGCTATTAAAATAAATTTATCATAATTTTTAAAGTATATTTGAAATATAACTCGTACCCGCATTTTACAATTAAAGAACGGAGCTGCACTTAAAATAAATTCAGAAAATTACAAAAATAGTTTTAAAATGATACAAATATCCCGAAGTTTATAGAAACATAAATTTCGTAAGTTTAAAATAATTTCTGAAACACAATTTATACCCGCTTTTTAATGATTAACGAAACAACGCGCGGGTGAAATTATTCCCAAAAATTTCCAAAATAATTTTAAAATTCTCGGAATATTTCAAACTTAAATAAATATGAGTTTCATACTTTTTGAAGAACTCTGGAATTAAATACATATTTTACAAATAAATGAAATCAGAAAATCATACAGGGTTAAATAATTGATGAAATATTGATTTCTAAATTTTATAAAATCCCAAAAATAATTATGGTAATTATAAAACCATAAAAATGATTTTAGAGATAATCCAAATATTTATGCAAATAAATCTGCATTAAATCCACTTTTAAAAGTGAAACAAAAATAATACAGCTCAATAATTACTTACACGAACAACCCTGTACACCACAAATTACCCATAGATAATAATAAAACAACACATAGCTAACATAAGCTATACACATAATTCATTTATCAACAAAAATAATTACACGACATATCCCAGATATTACAACAAGAACGAGAGTTAAGCGAACTGTAAAACAAATAAGCGACCAAGGATCAAGCTTATACAAGTAACCAAAGGATTAACCAAATAATTATGCACTAATTAAAGAGATTAGAGGAGGATGACATCATCAAAACATTAGGGAAAGACATGTGGCTTGGAGGTAAGGTCATCCAAGTGATGTCATCACTTTATTAAAGCAAATCTAGATATTTAGCAAGATTTAATCTCCACCAAGTATGCATCTTCACAAAAACCAAGATCAAAAGCAACCAAGCAAACACATTCTTCTTCCCCCCATCTCTTTGCTCCCGGCTTTTGAAGAAAAGCAAGGAAGAAAAATTTCCAAACTCAAGCTCCACTTAATCATAATTCAAGAGGTTTGTTTCTTTAGCTTCTATAATTCATAACTTAGATGAGCCATAAGTTTGAGCTCAAGATTCCATGTTTATCTAAGCTAATCAATTCATCAAAGTTCTTGATGAATAGTATCTTCAAGAAACTAAATTTGTATTTTCTTGATTGTTTGTGAGATCCAAGCTTCCTAGGGCCATATAAACACTCCTTGAAGCTTCTAAGTGAATCCCCACTCTACAAGGAAGGTATAAAGCCCTTGAACTCTTAGAAATCAGTTGGTATAATGTTTTTTTAAGCATATTATGATAGTTGTGGGAGTATGCTAAGAATTGGTATGATTATGATATGATTAGGATGAGTTATTCTTGGTTATTGCCATTAGTTAGTCAAGTTAATGCTTAATGATTAAATTTATGAATCTTGAATGTTTAACCTAGAAATTGGTGGATTAGGTTATGGTAAAATGTTGGTGGTTGAATGATGGTGGAATGGTGTTGATTGGTTGTGGTTTGATATTGAATTGATTTGGTAAAATTTGGGAATCGCTAAGTTATAGCCGTCGTAATGCCCAATTTTCCTTAGACTGTTTTGTGCATGACTTTTGCACCCTAACACTCACTTCCATGAACTGACCATTACCATGCTTAGAAATTTTATGATTCAAGCTTCATTTTGATATGTCGTTCGCTTAGATCCTATTTACGATTTAGGAGAAACGACCATTTTAAGTTACGGTGCTTCGCGAACGAACCTTTACCCCTCGCCTAACTTTGAAACCTTGATTAAGGTCCTTAAATGACTAATTGTAGTACGAAACAATTATGTAAGATTAATTGGTCAGTTGGTATAGTATTCGCGAAAGAGTCTCCTTAAGATTTGTAACGGTTAATTTATTAAAATTAGTGAAGCCAAGGGTACGCGAGCGATTAACGCAAATCATCAAGCGTTTAAGCGACCGTTAAGGTATGAGTGAGTTTTGACTAGTTTCCTAAGCGACCGTGGTCTAATTCCGGCATATGTTGTTGTTCATAGGTTACCGGGCCCACTATAAGCTTAAGTCTACCCCGGAACACTTAGGCAAGTTTTCTACCCGTTATACTGTTGTTGTGATGTACATATTTATTTGTGAGTTATCTTGTGATAAGTGCATGGTTGTTATTAGCAAGTCTTGCAATATATTGGAGCATGTTGATATAATATATATATATATATATGCATGTCTGTTCCGTAATTTTGATATCTCATTGTTGATTCAATTGATTATAAACTGCATAATACATATGCTAGAGATAAGCAGTATTTGTGTATACCCTTAGTATAGGGGATCCAGAATTGAACATTTTCTATACCGGGAGGAGATGTTTCCGAGTATATTATATATATATATATATAGTTTTCAAAACTATTAAACGAATAATGTTTATTCGATAGTTTTATATTTTATAAATGAATATTATTTTGAATATTTGTAACGCCCCCAGATCCGGGGTCGGGGATCCGGATCGTCACGGTCTTTCTTTCCACAATATCACTTAACTTAATTAATAATAAATAACCTCATGTTGTGACCCTACACTAACACACACCACAACACGTGTCAGAGATGAAATTGAAATAAGTACAAGTCCTTGAATCCACAATTTAAAAGTTATTATAACCCAAAATGATTACTTGATAAGTTTACAGTTAATTGCCACAAGTTATAATTATACATAATTGATTCCCAAAAGTAGAATGCCTGATCTACGAATAGATCTACCTCTGCAGCTATAGTAGCTACGATATCAATGGAAAAACACGGGACACTTCCCACGCGCTTGTGCTGGGTCTGCTTGAGTCTGGCCATCTTTCCTAACTGTTGTTGTGTGATGAAGAAATGAAGCAAGAGTGAGCATTACAGCTCGCAAGATAATATATAGTGTAAACAATAATGCAAGTATCTAAATGGATAACTTACTAGAATCCTTTATCAAGTGTAAGGTAATTACTTACTGGATATAAGCTTAAAGGAATATGAAGTTACCAATTACTTCACTATACTTATACCATTTTTATAAAACTACTTGAACTACCACTGTTCAAAGTATAATAAGTTTCAAAAGTTCATCCCATTGATGAGACCACAAGTTAAGACTTGAATATATTAAATCTTTGAAATATTATTGAATGAAATGAAGTTACGAGGTACTTCATTAAGTCCCGATATATATATCCACATATATATCTCTTATACATTCCCTGGAAACCTCTGTCATGTAAAGTATGAACGGAGTTTGTAATATCCAATGAATTTTGGAAAGAAAAGAATTTTGGCATAAACCCGATATCTTGCTGATCAGGCAAAGATACCAATAAGTAACCTTTTCTACTAGTAGATGGACGAATTTCCCACTGGTAATCACCCTGGCCGCAATAGGAACTTATGTTGGACTGCCACTCAGCCACTTACGCATTTGATGGACTCTCACTGAGCCACTTACACTTTCATGGACGCCCACTGAGCCCATGTTGCTTATGCCGACTCAATAGATGGACTTACTTCCCGAACGTTGGGTAAGTAATCAATTCATTCATCAAAACAGCAACCTTGTTGCGAATATAAATACACCACAAGTCGGATCCCTCAGGTTTTGAGCGAGTATTTAAATCCCCTTTGAAAGGAAGATCTTAAATATAAAAATGAGTTTTGGGATCCGCTCTAACTTTTAAAATCATTTTGAAGATTCGAAAACACTTTTAAGAATGTTTGGAGTAATGTTGATTTAATAAAATAAATCAGTCCCAATATATTAGAAAATATCTGAATATTATTATTTAAATAATATTCCCATAAGGATAATCTCTATATAAATAATTTGAAGTAGAAGTTTTAAAACTCATACTTGAAATGAATATTAAATAACCAAAGATATACTTATACGAAAGTACTATCTTTATTTGAATAATCGAAAATAAGTTTGATTATCGAAACATTATTCTTTAATAAAATAAAGAATATTATTTAGTAAATAATCGGAGTCATAAGTCCTAGAATGAATATTCAAAATAATATTCATTAAATAGAACAAACAGAGTCATAAGTCCTCGAATGAATATTCAAAGTAATATTCATTAAATAAAATAAATAGAGTCATAAGTCCTCGAATGAATATTCAAAGTAATATTCATTAAATAAAATAAACCGAGTCATAAGTCCTCGAATGAATATTCCAAGTAATATTCATTAAATAAAATAAATCGAGTCCTAAGTTCTCGAATGAATATTCCAAGTAATATTCATTAAATAAAATAAACCGAGTCATAAGTCCTCGAATGAATATTCCAAGTAATATTTATTAATAAAAATAAAGTGATCGAATAAACCTTATTCGATTAATAGTTTTGAAAACTATATCTATATATATATAAATATATATAATATACTCGGAGACATCGACTCCCGGTTTTAGAAAATGTTCAACTTTGGGTCCCAAGGGTATACGCAATTACTGCTTATCTCTAGCATAGGTATTATGCAACTATAAGCATTGGAATCAACAGATAGATATCAAGATTACGAAACAGACATGCATATATCCCATATCAGCATGCTCCAATATATCGCAAGATTTGCTAATTAACCATCATGCATCTATCACAAGATAATGCATATACATATATTTACATCACAACAACAGTATAACGGGTAGAAAACTTGCCTGAGCGACTGGGGGTGATAAATGGCTTGGGACGAGTCTGGTAACCTATAAACAACATATAAGTTGGAATTAAACCAAAGTCTCTTATGAATCTATACTTTAACCAATTAGACCCTAACGTTCGCTTTTGCGCTTAACAATTCACTTAAGTCGCTCGAGTACCCTCGGCTCCACCATTTTTAATAAATTAACCATTAAGAGTTTTAAGGCAATTCTTTCGCGAGTACCATACCAACTGTCTAACCCACTTTACATTATTGTTTCATAATCCAATTAGTCATTTAAGGGCCTTAACCAATGTTTCAAAGTAAGGCAAGAGGTAATGGTTCGTTCGCGAAACGCTGTTACTTAAAATGGTCGTTTCTCCTAAACCGTACATCGGATTCAAGCGAACCACGTATCAAAATGAAGCTCGTAACATGAACTATCTAATCATGGCAATGGTTAAAATCTAATAGTGAGTTCTCGGGTCCTGATGTTAAGAATAAAAACAGTCTAAAGTAAATCGGGCATTACGACGGCTATGTTTACGCGATTACCAAATTTTATCCTACTCCAAATCAATCCACAATCAATCCACAATCATTACTAAAACCAAACTCCATCCATACAATACTACAACATCCCCAACACCTCAAGTTCTCCAATTTATACTACTACTCAATCATGAACTAAAAGCTTACTTAAGTTCATTAACTAATAATCAAGATTTACAACTCCAAAAACATCACAAAACCAACCAATCTCTAAACATTCAATAACCATGCTTCTCATGAACTATTCTACTCATAACAAGCCCTTAATATTCAATAAAAATGCTAGGTTAAGAGATTATACCTTCCTTGTGAGTAGGAGTAACTAATGAGCTTGAAACAACCTTGGAAAATCCTTACTAAAGCTTTATCTAAACAAAAACACAAGATCGAGATTTCAAGTTCTTGAAAAACACTATTCACTCTCTTCTTCCATGAATTTTAGGAAGAGATTGTGAAGGAATTTGAAGCTTAGACTTATAGGATATGAAAGGCATATGTTATAGCCTATTTGTTTATTCGAGGATTTAACTCAACTCAATTAAGAATGTAATAAGTAAATAGTGGATCTATCGTCAGAGAGATCTCACAAAGTAACATATGTCAAAGGATTAAGAAGCATTGTTCATCTACAGACTTGATTACTTAATTCACTGGAAGAAGCTCAAGAAATTGATCAAGCCTCAGTGATATAAATCAAGATTGTGGATTTAATCAAGTGACAGAGATCTCGTCAGGGTATCAATTAATTACAAGGATTTAGTCTGAAGAAAATCAAGAGTATCAAGGTCAAGGCATGAAGAAACGTCACGGAAGTTAGTCACTCATGAACCAGACAGTACATCGAGTGTCAACATTGAAGTGGTGGAATTGATTCATTATTTTCAGTGATTTTCAGAAGATATTCAGAATAATGGTTGCTGCTCAAGATTAGTATTAATTCTCTATTAATTAATTAAGTCATATAATTTAATTAAGAAAATAAATTATATCTGCAAAGATTAATTTATTGATTAATTGAATTAATTGATTAATTAATTCAGAATTAATATTAAGGGTTTTCAGAATTTTTATTAGATTAAAATCTATTATTAATTCAGTAAGACAATATGATTTGAACTACTATGACAATCGGTATGACAATTGATAGTCATACCGAAAGTCTTGCTAGTTCATTCTGATTGTCTTGCTAGCTCTAAAGATAGTTCTACCGATTGTCTTGCTGAGCCAAGGGATTGTCATTGCAGTTCATTTCCATTCGGCTGTTTTGATAAAAGAAGCAGAAGACATTCATTCTGACTATCATCAAAAAAAAACCAAGTCAAGAACACAACAGAAACAAAAGCAAAACATTTCATTTTTCATCTGCTTTATTCAAGATCAAAATTCTAGATTGTAAAGTTAAATCCAAACCACTAGAATTATTTATCTTGTTCTTGTGTAACAATCTAGCGGATCAAAATCCCTAGAACTTAATCTCAAATCGCATTTAGCATTTGATTTTTTTATTGCAAAAATAGAAAAAGTTCATGTCGAATTTATTCTAGATTTGTAATAATTGATTTGAGATTAATCCCTTGTAACAGATACCGTTGTTGTAACACCTTTCAAGTTTAATAAAAGTTTTATTTAACTTGAATTTTGTTTCACCTTTTTATTCCGCATTTTATTCGATTAAACGGTATAGTTTGTATTCAACCCCCCTTCTACAAACATATTGGGACCTAACAATTGGTATCAGAGCCTTCTGATTAACGAAAAAATCAAGATCCTAGACTTTTGTGTTTCTTTCACTCCTTGAATTTTTATTTATTCAAAAATTTATAATGACTTCACAAAAAGTTGGAACCGTTAAAATTCCACTATTTGATAAAGAAAATTATATCATGTGGAAGAAGAAGATTCTATTGTTTTTACAAGTTGCTAATCCCAAATATCTGGAAGTGTTAAAGAAGGGTCCAAAAATTCCAATGGTTATTGAACCAGAGGTAATAGAAAATGATGTGGTGATCACCAAAGCTAGAACTTATGTAAAGAATCCTGAGGATTTTTCTCCTGCTGAAAAAGAAGAAGCCTCCCTGGATGCTAGCCTTCAATTAATTTTAGTAGATTCCTTTGATCCCTTGATGAATAGACATGTGATGAATTGTAAAGATTCCAAACATATCTGGGAAACTATTGAGGTTATTAATGAAGGCACAGAGGAAGTTAGGGAGAACAAGTTAGAAATCCTAACCTCTAAGTATGAATACTTTAAATCCAATCCAGGAGAAGGAATCACTGAAGTGTTTGAGAGGTACAATGCATTGATCAACAACCTGAACATTAATGGTAAATACTATTCCATCAGGGAGGTCAACAAAAAGTTCCTTTTAACACTGCCAACTCATCTCGAACATAGAATCACTGCCATAAGAGAAGCAAGAGATCTGAGTGAGATTTCTTTGGAAAGGCTCTATGGTGTGTTAAAGACTTATGAGTTGGAGCAGATTCAGCAGAAGGAAGTTTACGGGAAAGAAAGAGTAGTCAGCACATCTACTGCTTTAGTAGCTGAAGATCAACATCAACAATCTCAACAGTCAGAAAGAATGGTACAGTCTTCCAAGGTTGAAGAAAATATGATAGTAGCAGAATTTGATCCTCCTACTACAAATGAATCGGGAGATGATTTTTATTCCTTGGAAGAACTGGAGCAATTGGAGGATGAGTCAATGGCCCTGATTGTCAAGAGATTCTCAAATGTCAGATTCAAAAGGAATCCCAAGTTCAAGTACAAGTCCAACTATAACAGATTCCAGAAAGGTGGATCTTCATCCTCTAACACCAGCAGTGGTGGGTACAAAACAGGGATGGTTGATCGAAGCACCATTCGATGCTTCAACTGTAATGAGTTGGGACACTTTGCCACAGAATGCAGGAAGCCAAAACAATTTAGGATGAACTCTTATGATTCTAATCAGAAGAGTAAATCTGAAAGGGCTTACCTGGCAAAGGGAAGAAGCTGGGATGATACTGACAGTGAAGATGAAGAAGTTGGGAATCTTGCTCTCATGGCTAGTGATGCAAATACCTCATCGTCAAGAAAAGAGGTAAATTTACTGATGCTGAATTAGTTTATCATCTAGGAGGTTCCTTAGATTGTGCTCATCGTGATAATGAATTGTTAAATCAACAAATCAAAGACCTTGAGAAAGAGGTCAATGAATTAAGACTTGTGCACATTAATCAAGATAAATTAAAAGAAAAAGTATCTTTTCTAGAGAATAGAGTTGACTGTTATAGACAACTTGAAACTATTCTCAAAGACAAGATCACCGGTCTTGAGGCTAAGGTTAAAGCTTACTTTAATTCTTGTTCGAAGTCCAAAGAGTTTTACAATAAGCAAGCTGTTAATCAAACATCTGGAATAGGTTATGATTACAATGCTGCTATTGGAAAATTAGGCATAAACTCCCCTCCTCATGTCTGTGCTAAAGGCAGGGAAGTACCACATGTGCTTAAGGGTGTTGATGAACCCCTCTATAAAGAATCAATTGCTGAACCATTTGATGAGACCTCATTTATTATTCAAGAAGAAATCCGTGCTGAAGATAATGCTAATGAGAAAGCTATCTCCAAGTCAAGTGTGTCAAAAGTTCCATTCAAGGTTGTGAAAGCAACTGAGACTAACTCAGACACACATGAGTTGGATAACACAAATGCCATGTCTACCATGCATAAGTTGCCTATTGTTAATCCCTCTCATAAAGCATGTGGTGTTCCTGATTGTATGTCTTGTGCTTTTAATCTGATGTATGCTTATTTTAATGGTAAGCATGTTTCTAATGATAAGACTACTCCTCGTCAGCATGTGAATAATAGAAAGCATGATAGGTCTAAGACTGCTAGTCCTCCTAAAGCTAGAAAGTTGACATTTGTGCCTAAGCCTAAACAGAAATTTGTCAAGGTTGTTCACAAGGTCAAATGTCCAGTCATTGAGAAAGTTAAGAATATTAAAATTAAGAATGTTGTTTTGCCTGATAAAGGCCAATTTTACAAATATGCCGGACCCAGCCAAGCTTGGGTTCCGAAGAAGGTCTAATCCATTTGTATTGCAGGGCATTAAACAGGTACAACCGGTAGTGTGGATTCTTGACAGCGGATCGTCAAGACATATGACCGGAGATAGAGCCCTGCTATCAAATGTGGTTGAGAAAGCTGGCCCAGTGGTTACCTTTGGAGATAACAACAAAGGTTTAACGGAGGGATATGGCTGTTTGCTAGCTGGAAATGTTATCATTGAAAATGTGTATGTTGTGCAAGGACTTGAACACAATCTGCTTAGCATTAGTCAGTTCTGTGACAACGGCTACAATGTTTTATTCGACAAGCTGAAGTGTCAGATTCTGCACAAGAAAAGTGAAAAACCCTCCTTGATGGGAATCCGAAAAGGAAATCTGTTCGTAGCTGATATGAACTCTGGAAGCAATCCTGAAGTCAATTGTTTCTATGCAAAGGCATCGTCAGATGAGAGTTGGCTATGGCATAAGAGACTTTCTCATCTCAATTTTAAAACAATGAATTCTCTTGTCAAAAGAGAATTGGTCAGAGGTCTGCCTCAGCTGGAATTCTCCCCAGAAGGACTATGTGAGGCTTTCCAGAAAGGAAAGTCAAAGAAAGCAAGTCACAGAGGCACTGACACATCTTCTATAACTGGTGTTCTGCAATTATTGCACATGGATTTATTTGGACCAGTTAATGTCCTTTCGATGTTAAAGAAGTGTTACTATCTTGTGATAGTTGATGATTATTCCAAGTATACGTGGGTTTTATTTCTTCACTCTAAGGATGAAACACCACAAGTTGTGATTGATCATATCAAGATGATTGAGTTAGATTCTAATGTCCTTGTTAGAGCAATAAGGTCAAATAATGGAACAGAATTCAAGAGTTCACTTCTCAATGGATTCTGTACAGACAAAGGGATTACCAGACAATTTTCAGCTCCTAGAACCCCTCAGCAAAATGGAGTGGTAGAAAGGAAGAATCGTACATTGATTGAAGCTGCAAGAACGATGTTAAGTGAATCAGGTCTTCCAATGTACTTTTGGGCTGAAGCTGTCAATACTGCATGTTATACTCAGAATTGAACTCTAATCAACAAAGACTTCATGAAAACTCCTTATGAGATTTTGAATGAACAGAAACCTTCTATCAAATACTTTCATGTATTTGGTGCCAGATGCTTCGTGCTCAAGGATGGAGATGATCGTCGTGGTAAATTCGAGGCAAAGGCATATGAGGGTATTTTTGTTGGATATGGAAGAAGATCATACAGAGTGTATATCATTGATCAACACAAAGTAACTGAAAGTATCAATGTTACATTTGATGACACTAAACTCCCAAGTATCCAAACTGAAGATCCTTCTGAGAAACTGAAGTTTGATGATATGTCAGATTCAGAATCAGAACATGGTCAAGAACCTGAGGTTGTTGCTGGTGAAGAACCTGTTAATCATGATGATACTCAAGGTAATAGTGATGGAAACTTTGGCAACAATGGAGATACCACTGCTACTGACGGAGAATCTTCAAGTCAACATGGCAACAACTCAGGGGGAGATGCTGAAGGATCATCTAGTAGGACACAACATCCCAATGAATTTCAAGGGGAATCATCAAGATCAAATCTTCCAAGACAGACTGTCTGGAATAAAGCTCATCCTTTTGAGTTGATTATTGGTGATCCAGATGTTGGAGTCAGAACTAGACGTGCTACTCAAAATGAGTGTCTGTTCTCAGGATTTCTTTCTGAGATGGAACCTAAGAAGATTGAGGAAGCACTGACTGATTCAGATTGGGTGATTGCTATGCAAGATGAACTCAATCAGTTTGAACATCAACAAGTCTAGAAACTGGTACCTAGACCTACACACAAGAAAGTTGTTGGTACTCGGTGGGTATTCAGGAATAAACTAGATGAAGATGGTGTGGTTACAAGAAACAAAGCAAGACTGGTAGCTAAAGGGTATTCTCAAGCTGAAGGAATTGATTATGATGAAACCTATGCTCCAGTGGCTAGACTAGAGGCCATTAGGATATTTCAGGCATTTGCAGCATTCCCTAACTTTAAAGTTTATCAAATGGATGTCAAGAGTGCCTTTCTGAATGGAAAGCTGGATGAAGAGGTATATGTAGAGCAACCTCCTGGTTTTGAAGATCCAGATCATTTGGATTTTGTCTACTTTCTTTTCAAGGCTATCTATGGACTCAAACAGTCTCCGAGAAAATGGTATGACACTCTCTCTGAATTTCTTATTGAAAATAGCTTTATTAGAGGTGTCATAGACAAAAATCTCTTTTCTAAAAAGCATAAGAGTGATACTATATTAGTCCAAGTCTATGTGGATGATATAATATTTGGGTCTACTAATGATAATCTCTATAAGAGATTTGCTAAGTTAATGCACAGCAAATTTGAAATGAGCATGATGGTAGAGCTGAAGTTCTTTCTTAGATTACAAGTAAATCAAAGATTAGATGGAACTTTTATTTGTCAATCCAAGTATCTCAAGGAACTCCTCAAAAAGTACAATCTAGAGGATTCTGCATCAGCAAGGACTCCGTCAACTACAGCTGTCAAGCTTGGACCATGTGAAAACTCCATTAAGGTAGATGTCACAAGCTACAGAGGTATGATTGGCTCGTTACTCTATCTTACTGCAAGTAGACCAAATATTATGTATGCTACATGCTTATGTGCAAGGTTCCAAGCGGATCCTAGAGATATTCATCTCGTTGCTGTTAAACGAATCTTAAGATATATTAAGGGAACACCAAATCTAGGTATTTGGTACCCTAAAGAATCTGGTTTTAACCTTGTTGGATATACAGATTCAGATTACGCAGGAAGTGTTGTTGATAGGAAAAGCACCTCAGGGAGTTGTCAATTCCTAGGTAGCAGGCTAGTCTCATGGTACAGCAAGAAACAGCAAACAGTTTCCAACTCAACGGCCGAGGCTGAATATATTGCTGTTGGAAGCTGCTGTGCTCAGATCTTGTGGATTAGGAACCAGCTACGAGACTATGGCTCTGTATTGAACAAAATTCCTATTTTATGTGACAATACAAGTACAATAGCCATCACCAACAACCCTGTGCAGCACTCGAGGACAAAGCACATCGACATCAGGTATCATTTTATTAGAGAGCAAGTCATGAATGGTACTGTTGAACTATTTTTTATTCCAACAGAAGAACAAATAACAGATATTTTCACTAAACCTCTTGATGAATCCACATTTACCAAATTAGTTGGTAAATTGGGTATGTTGAATTGCTTTAGTGATTAAACTTGTGAATATCTGAAATCTATTCTTGAGTGAATTTACAAATGAATTTTTCATAAATGAAAAATTCATTTGTAAATTTATTTTATCATTTTCCAATATTTCTTGCTTATTTCTATGTAATTTTTATTATCTCATCTGTTTTATTTACTCTACTTGTTAATTTTAAATATCTCAGAATATTTTATTTTCACTAAAAATATTTTTCTATGAATTTTACTTTCTAAAATTCAACAGAAATCTATTTTTGGAATGAAAATAATTAATTCTGAAATATTGTCTTTGTTTTTGTAAATATTTTCTAAATTTTTACTATTAATATAAGACTTTATTTCAGTTTTCCATATTTGTTAATATTTTCTGTAAATATTTAATTGTCTCTCTACTGAAATGACAATCGGCAAGACAATTGAAATTGTCTTGCTGAAAATCATTTCAGTACATATATATATATATATATATGTGTGTGTGTGTTTATTTTGATTTTAATGCTGCTATGACAATCGGCAAGACAATTGAAATTGTCTTGCTGAAAGTCATTTCAGTCTAATTGTGTTTTATTTTGTTAATCAGTTAGTTTTATACTGGCAAGACAATCGGTATGACTATCAATTGTCTTGCCAGTTATAAACCTTATATATAAATATTTATTTTTCTTTTATTTTATACTGGTATGACAATCGGTATGACTATCAGATTGTCATACCAGTTATATATATTTAGTATTTATTATTTTTATTACTTTATTTCTTCTATTTTCTAATTTGATTTTGTCAGGTATGACAATCGGTATGACAATCCCGGATTGTCATACCAGTTATACTACTTAGTCAATGTTTTTTTTGTTTTTTTGTTAGTTTACATCTCTCTCTCTTTTATTTTAAAACATCCGTCTGTCTCTCTTCGACTGTCTCTCTCTCTCTTCGATTCAACCACAGTCACCATTGTTTCTTGCTCGAGTTTTTACTCAGCACACTCTTCTGATATATACATACACTTATATACATACAGGAGTGAAGTGCTGCCCAATTTTTTTTTTCTTTCAGTTATTTCTATCAATCATTTTTTTTTCCCAAAACAATCTGATTGTTTTTGTGTCTTGTGTTTTTGGTATTTCAATTTGGTTTTGTGTCTTGTGAGTTTTTCAGATTTGTTATTGCGAATTAAGAATTTTAACGAGATACATTACTTTCTAAATTTTTCTGATATAATTGATTTAATTCGAATTATTAAATTATTTTATTTATTCGAATTTTCTTAATATTATTCTTAAAATTCTGAAAGTGTGTGTTTTATTATATTTTTAATGGCTCTCAATTTCCAAATTGTCGCGCATAATCAGGTTGGTTATTTTAATCCAGATAAATGTGATGTAGAAAAATTTAAGCCGTGGATTAGATTTTTAAATGACCATTCGATTGTTAGCTCTGCTATTAAATCAAATGTGATTTTAAATGTTGATCTGCTAAGACTGATTTGCACAACCTCTACTGTGGCCGATGATTTTAAATCTTTTTCATTCACCGTGGCAAACACACAGTTTGTGGTTGATGAAACAGTCGTCAATCGAGCTTTAAATTTTCCTATGGACAATTTCTGTAATTTGCCCTCTGAAAATGATATTTTAAACTTTTTCCATGCTATTCACTATCAGGGGGTGATCAATTTAACCAAACTTTCAAAATCCAATTTGGTGTCTAAATGGGACATTTTCTTCGATACACTTTCTAAAGTGTTTGCCAACTGCACTAAATCCAACTTTCACAACATCACTTCCACTCTGCAGTATATTGGTCTTGCGGTTGTTTTTAATCAAAGGATCAATTTTGGCAAACTACTTTTACCCATTCTCTTGAGACGTCTCACTACTGCTTTACGTGATCATTCTATAAATCGTAGGGTCTCGTGTTACTATGCTCGTTTTCTCATGCTTATAGCAGATCATCTTCTCACACCTGAGCATAAGGCTCTGTTTGCTAACTCAGCAGTAACCGAACCCCCTCTTGTAAGTAAAAAGATTTACACCCGCCAAGACACAACTTTCAAATTCATGCAAGTTCCAGTACTTGTATCTTCTTTCATGGCCACTTATATTCCCTTACCTATTTTCAATCTTCCCGGTCATGAACAGCAAGCTCAACCTCCAGTAGTTCAAGCCACCCAGGCTCCTCCAACATCAGATGCTCTTCCATTACAGGTAGTAATTCCTCACTCTCACTCCATTCCTACTTCTGTTGAAAGACCCCCAGTGGTTGATAGGGCTGACCATGAAGTTGTAGAACCACAGCTTCAATCACAGGTCATAGAGACAAACACAGTTTCACAATCTATCTCAACCTCTCCCCCACTGTCTAAAATGTTACCCAGAAGGTTAATAGGAAGTAGTGTATTGGTGGATGTGAATGAACCCTCAGCTCTGCCTCCTTCGAAGAAAAGAAGAACATTTACTGAGGCATCTGAAAGCCCATCCTTGTCCTCCCAACAGGACATGGACTTTGAAATGGCCACTGAACAGTTACTAGAAACATCCTCTCAACATGATGAATCTATTGAAATTCGCCATAGAGCCATGGCATCTTGTACTGAGTCAAGCACAATTCCATTACTCACAATGGAACCATACATACCCACAGATGTTACTCAGGACACAGAGCGAGGAGTGCACATAGAGTCGGTTACAGTGCCTGCCATAGTTATGGCAGAAGAGCAGTCACATGCTTCTGAGGGAAAATCTGACTCTCAGCCACCTTTAATAGAGTCATTTTCTCCCCTCCCAGATCCAACACCTCTGGCTCCCTCACGGGATTCTCCACTCACAGATTTATCTGGAGAAAGTGGAGGGCAACTCAGTCAATCTATCCCTGAAGCAATTCAGACATCTATTTCACATGAAATGATAGGTTTGACTGAGGATCGGGACTCGCGAATTCCCATTGCATCACCACTGACCTCTCTTGAAGAGGCTAGGGTGATTTTAAATGCAGGTATAGAAGATCAGCCTCAGGAAGACTCCTCACGAGCAATTATATTGAGAGATACACATGCACGTGAGATGAGTGAATTAAACAGGAGAGATATTCAGATGAGCGCACACACAGACACAAACACTGAAAATCTGTTAGCTCAAATTGCTGATCTCAAGGAACAACTTGCAAAAAGTCAGGCTGAAGCTAAATCATTCAAAGCACAAGTGGTTGAACGGTCTTCTTCTTCCACCTCTGTCAATAATCAGCTGGCTCTTATCAGGACTGAAATATCAGATATGAAGACATCTGTTGTACCAAAGCTTAACTCAATCCAGGAATCTCCAACGTTATCAGCTGACGACATTTCAAACTTCTGTTCACTACATACAAGAACGACTTCTCTTGAAGACTTGGTTGAAATGAATCATTCACTGGATTCCTCCAGATTTCTGAAGATAGAGACGGGTATGGAACATCTGAATGAAGGGATGAAGCACCTGTACTACATGATCAAAAATATTCACTGCCCTAATGAAGAACAAAGGACTTTCTTTGAAGGGCCGTCTAGTGGAGGCTCAGGCTCGGGAGGTGATGGAGGTCATGGAGGATCTAAAGGAAAGTCTGTAGAGGATTCCTCTACTAAGGGGGAGAAGAAAGGGAGAAGTGATAAGGGAAAAGAAAAAGAGTCGTCTGCTGGAGGCACAGGGAAGCCTGATGATATCTACTATAGTGGAGAACAGGATGACTTTGATATTTGTGATGTTCCCACTGAACCAGTCTTGTGAGATAAAGATGGTTTCTTTGAAGCTGAGGAGGAAAGTGATTTTGGAGAATGGGAAGAGGAAGCTCCAGTGGATCCTCTGTTTGAGAAAGAGTTTCCGCAGCAGCAGTCGGAGATGAAAAGAAAAGAAGCTGAACTCAAAAAGGTCTCCCAGATCATTGACATGAGGAAAGACATACAAAGAACAGAAACTCTTCAAAAGCAACGTCTTCATGACATTAAGGCTCAAAAAAGGAGAAGAGATGTCAGACTGAAGATTGGTGAAAAATGGGATGAAGCTAGGAGAGTACTTGATATGCCTCAGCTGAGCACAAATAATGATAGACAGTTTTTACATCTTCTAGACAAGCTGGAGATCTCTAATCCAAACAATGACATGTACATGAATGCTATAAAGACTGAAGTCTCAAGGATCACAGCTGCCTTTGACAGATCCCTAAATGAGATGAGCATATTTGTATATTGTCAGAGCGAAGGATCTTTTAAGGTGTCACTTCATCTATTTGAGAATCGTTCTTTGTCAGAGATTTGGGTTCTTCTCAACAAAGTCAAAAGAAGCTCAGAATTGAATGAAGTTCTTCGAGAAAGGCTCAAAGAGTTTGCCAGCAGGGCTAGTCCTCAAGTGGTCAACAATCCTCATCAGGTAAGATTCTTTAAGTCTGACTGTCTTTAAATCTGCCAGCTCGATTCACAATCTCTTAAAGACTACTCAGCTAAGCATCTGGTCTGGAGGGAACATCACTTAAGAACTGCTGGATATTCATCCATGTTGAAAACTCAAGCAGCTGATCTGATTCAAGCTTATTGTGAAAAGAATATTAAAAGGTACAATCAACTCAAGAATAAGCTAAAGACAGTTGGAGTTCAACCAGTCAGGCCAGACAGCTTCACTTCAGAAAAGGATCGTGTCTTTGACAAGGAGTTGCTTCAAGATTTAGAAGAAGGTGAAGTCAGAAGAGAAGACAACTGAATTCAATTAGCTCAAAACTCAATGTAATATGATTAGAGCTTTATGAATCAAGATAGACTAATGTAGTTATATGTTCAGGCTAGAGGAACATCTATCTTGTATTCACTTGTAAATTTCTTTTGGAATCTGGAAAATGTTAAATATAATCCAGAACTTTTCTGCTATTTACTTTGCATTACTGTTTATATCTTTTTCTTATTTGTTAGTTGAGTTATCCTCTAGGTATTTGTTGTTACTATCTAACAAGAAAATAGGGGGAGATTGAAAGGCATATGTCATAGCCTATTTGTTTATTCGAGGATTTAACTCAACTCAATTAAGAATGTAATAAGTAAATAGTGGATCTATCGTCAGAGAGATCTCACAGAGTAACATATGTCAAAGGATTAAGAAGCACTGTTCATCTACAGACTTGATTACTTAATTCACTGGAAGAAGCTCAAGAAATTGATCAAGCCTCAGTCATATAAATCAAGATTGTGGATTTAATCAAGTGACAGAGATCTCGTCAGGGTATCAATTAATTACAAGGATTTAGTCTGAAGAAAATCAAGAGTATCAAGGTCAAGGCATGAAGAAACGTCACGGAAGTTAGTCACTCATGAACCAGACAGTACATCGAGTGTCAACATTGAAGTGGTGGAATTGATTCATTATTTTCAGTGATTTTTAAAAGATATTCAGAAGAATGGTTGCTGCTCAAGATTAGTATTAATTCTCTATTAATTAATTAAGTCATATAATTTAATTAAGAAAATAAATTATATCTGCAAAGATTAATTTATTGATTAATTGAATTAATTGATTAATTAATTCAGAATTAATATTAAGGGTTTTCAGAATTTTTATTAGATTAAAATCTATTATTAATTCAGTAAGACAATATGATTTGAACTACTATGACAATCGGTATGACAATTGATAGTCATACCGAAAGTCTTGCTAGTTCATTCTGATTTTCTTGCTAGCTCTAAAGATAGTTCTACCGATTGTCTTGCTGAGCCAAGGGATTGTCATTGCAGTTCATTTCCATTCGGCTGTTTTGATAAAAGAAGCAGAAGACATTCATTCTGACTAAAAACAATTCCTTAAACCTTTCCCAAGTAATAACATATGTGCTTTCCAATGTCTTCACCATCTCCCACCAATAGGTGGCCTCATTCTTCAGATAGTAACTTGCAAATTCAACCTTCTGCTCCTCTTTCACTTTTACCAAGGCAAATGCCTTCTCTATTTCCTTTAACCACACATTTGCTTCAATTGGCTCTAAGGAACCCTTGAATTCTGGTGGGTTTACTGCTTGAAAAGTTTTGAAAGTTACCTGGGGATTGGTCTGTCTCTGTTGTTGTTGTGCCAGGTGAACTGTTTGTTGGGCCAAGATTTGAAGAATCTGGGCTATTGCTGGGTCCATGGGTCCTAGGTTCACATTCAGGTTTATATCATTTTGGTTGTTATTATTGTTGTTGTTGGTTTCTTCATTCTGGGTGTTGGTGCGGGTATTTCTTCTGGGAGGCATTTTCTGTAAAGAATCAATCAATTTATTTAGCTTTTGAATCAAATCTTTGTATAAAAAAAAAGTTTTGTAAAATAGAAATATCTCTTTTTGAAAACAGTTGTAACTAAGTAAATTGCATGCTTCTTTACAGAATATAAACAGTTATGGAAAACAGGGTACATGGTATCACAGGGTATACTGGTGCAATAAATAAGGTAAAGTAAAACAGGTGCGATAAAGTAAATGACAGTGTTGGAAAGGAAAAGGTACTGATATATAGATCAAAAGTTTTAGGTAGTACAAACGTAAAGACGCTTCAAAAGTAAAAGCAAAAAGGGTACAACAACCTACTCACTAGTCAGCATCGCTAGTCTATAAATACAACTCAAAAGTCTACTGATACACACTACACACTACTGCCCATACTACATAACCATAACAACACTGCTCAGCATCTCCATCTCAAAATCTCTAACTCAACTCCAAGGAAACTCTGGTCCTGCCAGCCTCTCAAAGTCCTCCATCACCTCAGTAGCCCAGCCCAGCAGTGCATCAGGGCCTCTGCCAGGTAGTGTAGCTCCATGTAGCCTAGCCTCAAGAACCCTCCGTGTCACATGAATCTCCTCTCGAAGCTCCCTCACACCACGATCAACATCTGTAGTCCTAATGATATGCTGTAACTCTCTAATCTGAGCCAACAAGGAATCACGCTCCAATAAAAGAACCTCATACCGGTAATAAGGAACTGGGGGCAATGTAGACTGGAATGGGGCACTCGCTACTGAATGCCCAGTGGAATCTGAATCAGCTGGTGGGGGTCCTCTGACAGGTGGCCTCATGCCTGGAGGTGGAATATCCTGCAATGGTACGGGTTGTAACACCGGTGGAGGTAGAATAGCCAATGCTGGTGGAATCACAGGACGTGGATCCGATGCTGGTGCTCCAACTGAAGGCTCTGAGTGATCAGCTGATACGGGAATAAAAGAGTCGGCCATCTCTGCTATCTAAAATCATATCGTAATATAAGAATCTCGTACCACGACGCAAACTATACTAATACCGGTTATACCATAACACCCAACCTCTCGACGTTCTATCATCCTATACCTTACTTCTAATCCTATCCCTCTACCCATTCTCGTCAACCTAGGCTTGTGTCAGTGACTTATAACCTGTAGCTCTGATACCAAACCTGTGGCGCCCTCCAAACCCGGGTCAGAAGTTTGGGGTCCACACACACACCTTAATTATAACCTGCTTATAACAATAATAAAGATAATAATAATATATGCAGTGACCCTACTTACCAACCACCACGGACCGCAACAGGTTAAAGTATGCACACAAGCTAAACACACTAATATATTACAAACCGTTCAAATCCCAACTATTTCAAACTCAAACTAAGTATTAAACATTATTACAAACTTTTACAAATTTAAATTATCCCAAAAGAAGCCTACTAGCTCCGCTTTCTCAACCTGAACCCCTAGCTCTCGCACTGGACTGGGGATCCTCTTTACCAATTGGTTCCTTTTTAACTGGAAAGAATATAAACAACATCGCACAAATGAGCTAACTAGCTCAGCAAGTCACAATGACAAAACTGAGAATAATGATCATCAGATGAATATGGTTATGATATCAAGTGAATAATGGATTATGATTTAGAATTGGATATTATACTTTTAATTTAAAAACCAAGGTTAGGTTGCTGATCAGTCACGCACTAACCCCGAGCAAGGCACACAGCATTGCTCTAACTACTGGATCCAAGGCTCACATTGGCCTAACTTGACCATTATATGGTCTGACCACGAATCTGGTCCACAATTTTATAAAAACAATCCAATTCTAACATAATAACAGAATATGCAATAATAAACAATAACCGAAATTATTAACAATAATAAATGTTTAACAATGAAAGGGTTTCAATCCTTGTAAGGATCAATAAGGCAATTTAAAAGCTTGGATGCTGGGTAATGAAAGAATTGGATAACAAAGGAATCAACGTTTCAAGATTTCAAGGATTTGGTCTTTCCAAGTATAAGATACCATGGGTTGAGTATATAATAGTTCATTTCAGTGTTTGGTATTTAGTTTGTATGTATTTGTGGAGTAGTATCGTAGATTTGTGGTTCTTGTTTGAGTATAAAATAATCAATGGATTAGAAAGAATATGATTCATGGCTCAAGAATAATAACTGAAATCAGGATTTAGGTTTCTGTGCTTCAAAGCACTTGCAATATCACAGGATTATCAAGTACTACAATATCTCGAGAAAGTTCAGAACACTTGCCTGATATAAGCTTACTACACTGCACTCGTTTCCAATCACAACCGTCTTACTCTTCAACTATCTGTTTCCCTTTCTTACGTCTTGCCTCTTCTGCTCACATATCATAAGCATCTATCAATAATTTACTCATGGAATTCTATTCAACACATACTTCTATCTACCCTTCGTTTTACCCAAATCCGATTAACGGATTGAAAGTTATGCAATAATCAAGTAAACACCGAATATATAGACCGATAGTCAATTAACAAGTCACATATAGCACATAATACATTACGTAATCAATGATATATTATTTATAAAGAAGTCTCGGGTCATAAATAGGTTTTCTGGTATTTAAAATGATTTTTAAAACACTTTTCGAAATTAAAACGGGTCGTTGGATCAATTTCGGGTTAATAAACAGGGTTCGGTTGGCCAATTCTGGCTCCGAAATAATTTTAGAATAATTATCGAGCCTTGAAAATAATTTAGAATAATATTTTAAAGCTCGAAACTATTTTTCAGAATTTTTAAATCATTTTTAAATAATTAAATCTAATTAAATAATTAATTAAAACCAATTAATAATTAATTAAATCAATTAATCAATTAATTTTCGAATTAATTGACCAATTAATCAATTATAAATTAACTGAAATTAATTAACTAATTAATTTAGATTTATTTATGAATTAAAAATAATTTTCAGAATTAAAATAATAATTTTTAGAATTTTCAGAAATTAAAAACGAATTTTTATAATAAAAATAAATAGGAAATATGATTTTTAAACATTTTATAAACAGGAATCCTAAATTTGCAAAGTCTGGAAACTTCAGGGACCTAACTGCATCGTTTTCAAAAGTTGGGTACTAAACTGTAATTTTCCAGCCCTTCGCCAGAAAACAGTCGGGTTCGCCGGAGAATACGTTCCCGGCGTCCTCACCCCACCAACACCTCCAGATCACATCTACACAACACCAGGAACACAACCATGCAATCAAAACAACCTAACAATCCCTGAGTTGGCCGGAATTTGGCCGTGAAGTTTTCCAGTTTCCGGCGAACATCGGAAAACTTCAAAACACAACTCCCTTCTCTACAGACCTCGTTGGTTCATGAAACTTATACGACTAGATTGCAAATTTCACAGAGAATACAACCCAATATAACACAACATCAATCTATCACAGAATAAGAAACCCCCAAATTTCAATTAAGAACATTCATACGGGTTATAAACCCTAATTTTGAAATTCGAAAATCAAACTCAAATTTGAACATGTTATTGAACTCCAAATCAGACGTATGACATATGAAAATCATCAGGAAAACAAGCTCTACAACATGCAATCATCAAATCATACAAACAATCATCCGAACAAAAATTCATATTTTTAATAAAATAAATTCGAAAATAAATAAATTTTTAGAAAAATAACCTTGATTTCTGCAGTGAAACAAAGCTCAGAATCTGATAGAACACTTCAAATCCTTCGTTTTGGTTACTCAAGCTTTGAAAACAGAGATCGGTAACGCCTTCGTTTTGCTGTTTGATTCTTAGAACAGTTTATGTATTTAGGGCTTTTCTCTTAAAATTATATAATTATCTGTCTGCAAATGATTTTGATACGAAATAAAATATGGTAAAAGGCTATTTATAATTACGGAAAATTAGTATCCCGTTGGATCATTCCGGATATAAAACGGTACGTTTATTCGTAAAAACTGATCCAAATGGTATCGGTTTTCGGGATAATTATCCAAATCAGTACAATTTGTACTGCGGTCTTGGTCTCAGCGCCTGGTTACACGTATTACGAAGTGATAATTGGGATAGTTTAATAAAAAGCTCCCGTTTATCGAAAATACGGGTTTTATTGATTTACCGAAATGAATATTGTATCGAAAATGTTGCGCCGGGACCCGCGCAGGACAAACCGTACGCCGGATCGAAAAAGTCGAAACATGGAATATGCTCGGAGTATTACAATTAGGTTAGGAAGGAGTTCTCGAAAGAGTTTCGGGTTCCAAAAACGTAATAACGGGTGACGTCGGTTGGTTCCCGTTTTTATAAAATAGATTTTAATTACCCGGAAAAAGATTTTAGAAATTTCATATGATTCTTATAAATCCATAAACCAACATAAAAATAATTAGGAAGATATGACAATTATCTATATTTTATTTTGGACATATAAAAATTAAAATACTCAATTAATATTATTTTTGAATATTCAAGTATAGATAATACTTAACAATTAGCTCACAGAATAGATACTGAACACACATAACAATTATATAATAGCAAAAATAATTACACGATATATCCCGGATATTACAGATAGTCATACCGAAAGTCTTGCTAGTTCATTCTGATTGTCTTGTTAGCTCTAAAGATAGTTCTACCGATTGTCTTGCTGAGCCAAGGGATTGTCATTGCAGTTCATTTCCATTCGGCTGTTTTGATAAAAGAAGCAGAAGACATTCATTCTGACTATCATAAAAAAAAAACCAAGTCAAGAACACAGCAGAAACAAAAGCAAAACATTTCATTTTTCATCTGCTTTATTCAAGATCAAAATTCTAGATTGTAAAGTTAAATCCAAACCACTAGAATTATTTATCTTGTTCTTGTGTAACAATCTAGCGGATCAAAATCCCTAGAACTTAATCTCAAATCGCATTTAGCATTTGATCTTTTTATTGCAAAAATAGAAAAAGTTCATGTCGAATTTATTCTAGATTTGTAATAATTGATTTGAGATTAATCCCTTGTAACAGATACCGTTATTGTAACACCTTTCAAGTTTAATAAAAGTTTTATTTAACTTGAATTTTGTTTCACCTTTTTATTCCGCATTTTATTCGATTAAACGGTATAGTTTGTATTCAACCCCCCTTCTACAAACATATTGGGACCTAACAATTGGTATCAGAGCCTTCTGATTAACAAACAAATCAAGATCCTAGACTTTTGTGTTTCTTTCACTCCTTGAATTTTTATTTATTCAAAAATTCATAATGACTTCACAAAAAGTTGGAACCGTTAAAATTCCACTATTTGATAAAGAAAATTATATCATGTGGAAGAAGAAGATGCTATTGTTTTTACAAGTTGCTAATCCCAAATATCTGGAAGTGTTAAAGAAGGGTCCAAAAATTCCAATGGTTATTGAACCAGAGGTAATAGAAAATGATGTGGTGATCACCAAAGCTAGAACTTATGTAAAGAATCCTGAGGATTTTTCTCCTGCTGAAAAAGAAGAAGCCTCCCTGGATGCTAGCCTTCAATTAATTTTAGTAGATTCCCTTGATCCCTTGATGAATAGACATGTGATGAATTGTAAAGATTCCAAACATATCTGGGAAACTATTGAGGTTATTAATGAAAGCACAGAGGAAGTTAGGGAGAACAAGTTAGAAATCCTAACCTCTGAGTATGAATACTTTAAATCCAATCCAGGAGAAGGAATCACTGAAGTGTTTGAGAGGTACAATGCATTGATCAACAACCTGAACATTAATGGTAAATACTATTCCATCAGGGAGGTCAACAAAAAGTTCCTTTTAACACTGCCAACTCATCTCGAACATAGAATCACTGCCATAAGAGAAGCAAGAGATCTGAGTGAGATTTCTTTGGAAAGGCTCTATGGTGTGTTAAAGACTTATGAGTTGGAGCAGATTCAGCAGAAGGAAGTTTACGGGAAAGGAAGAGTGGTCAGCACGTCTACTGCTCTAGTAGCTGAAGATCAACATCAACAATCTCAACAGTCAGAAAGAATGGTACAGTCTTCCAAGGTTGAAGAAAATGTGATAGTAGCAGAATTTGATCCTCCTACTACAAATGAATCTGGAGATGATTTTTATTCCTTGGAAGAACTGGAGCAATTGGATGATGAGTCAATGGCTCTGATTGTCAAGAGATTCTCAAATGTCAGATTCAAAAGGAATCCCAAGTTCAAGTACAAGTCCAACTATAACAGATTCCAGAAAGGTGGATCTTCATCCTCTAACACCAGCAGTGGTGGGTACAAAACAGGGATGGTTGATCGAAGCACCATTCGATGCTTCAACTGTAATGAGTTGGGACACTTTGCCACAGAATGCAGGAAGCCAAAACAATTTAGGAAGAACTCTTATGATTCTAATCAGAAGAGTAAGTCTGAAAGGGCTTACCTGGCAAAGGGAAGAAGCTGGGATGATACTGACAGTGAAGATGAAGAAGTTGGGAATCTTGCTCTCATGGCTAGTGATGCAAATACCTCATCATCAAGAAAAGAGGTAAATTTACTAATGTTGAATTAGTTTATCATCTAGGAGGTTCCTTAGATTGTGCTCGTCGTGATAATGAATTGTTAAATCAACAAATCAAAGACCTTGAGAAAGAGGTCAATGAATTAAGACTTGTGCACATTAATCAAGATAAATTAAAAGAAAAAGTATCTTTTCTAGAGAATAGAGTTGACTGTTATAGACAACTTGAAACTATTCTCAAAGACAAGATCACCGGTCTTGAGGCTAAGGTTAAAGCTTACTTTAATTCTTGTTCGAAGTCCAAAGAGTTTTACAATAAGCAAGCTGTTAATCAAACATCTGGAATAGGTTATGATTATAATGCTGCTATTGAAAAATTAGGCATAAACTCCCCTCCTCATGTCTGTGCTAAAGGCAGGGAAGTACCACATGTGCTTAAGGGTGTTGATGAACCCCTCTATAAAGAATCAATTGCTGAACCATTTGATGAGGCCTCATTTATTATTCAAGAAGAAATCCGTGCTGAAGATAATGCTAATGAGAAAGCTGTCTCCAAGTCAAGTGTGTCAAAAGTTCCAGTCAAGGTTGTGAAAGCAACTGAGACTAACTCAGACACACATGAGTTGGATAACACAAATGCCATGTCTACCATGCATAAGTTGCCTATTGTTAATCCCTCTCATAAAACATATGGTGTTCCTGATTGTATGTCTTGTGATTTTAATCTGATGTATGCTTATTTTAATGGTAAGCATGTTTCTAATGATAAGACTACTCCTCGTCAGCATGTGAATAATAGAAAGCATGATAGGTCTAAGACTGCTAGTCCTCCTAAAGCTAGAAAGGAGACATTTGTGCCTAAGCCTAAACAGAAATTTGTCAAGGCTGTTCACAAGGTCAAATGTCCAGTCATTGAGAAAGTTGAGAATATTAAAATTAAGAATGTTGTTTTGCCTGATAAAGGCCAATTTTACAAATATGCCGGACCCAGCCAAGCTTGGGTTCCGAAGAAGGTCTAATCCATTTGTATTGCAGGGCATTAAACAGGTACAACCGGTAGTGTGGATTCTTGACAGCAGATCGTCAAGACATATGACCGGAGATAGAGCCCTGCTATCAAATGTGGTTGAGAAAGCTGGCCCAGTGGTTACCTTTGGAGATAACAGCAAAGGTTTAACGGAGGGATATGGCTGTTTGCTAGCTGGAAATGTTATCATTGAAAATGTGTATATTGTGCAAGGACTTGAACACAATCTGCTTAGCATTAGTCAGTTCTGTGACAACGGCTACAATGTTTTATTTGACAAGCTGAAGTGTCAGATTCTGCACAAGAAAAGTGAAAAACCCTCCTTGATGGGAATCCGAAAAGGAAATCTGTTCGTAGCTGACATGAACTCTGGAAGCAATCCTGAAGTCAATTATTTCTATGCAAAGGCATCGTCAGATGAGAGTTGGCTATGGCACAAGAGACTTTCTCATCTCAATTTCAAAACAATGAATTCCCTTGTCAAAAGAGAATTGGTCAGAGGTCTGCCTCAGCTGGAATTCTCCCCAGAAGGACTATGTGAGGCTTTCGAGAAAGGAAAGTCAAAGAAAGTAAGTCACAGAGGCACTGACACATCTTCCATAACTGGTGTTCTGCAATTATTGCACATGGATTTATTTGGACCAGTTAATGTCCTTTCGATGTTAAAGAAGTGTTACTGTCTTGTGATAGTTGATGATTATTCCAAGTATACGTGGGTTTTATTTCTTCACTCTAAGGATGAAACACCACAAGTTGTGATTGATCATATCAAGATGATTGAGTTAGATTCTAATGTCCCTGTTAGAGCAATAAGGTCAGATAATGGAACAGAATTCAAGAATTCACTTCTCAATGGATTATGTACAGACAAAGGGATTACCAGACAATTTTCAGCTCCTGGAACCCTTCAGCAAAGCTTGGATTTTGATTTTCTTGTCTTTGAAAAAGTGAAGAAGCCGAGAGCTTTTTGCTTGAAAAGGTGGAGAAAATGTGTTTTTGTGATTTGTGATTTGTTTTGTTGGTTGTTTTGCTTTTTTTTTGATTAATTACCTTTTAACCATGGTAAATTTTATGTGGTTTATCATCAACCAACACTTCCTTACCTTTGGTCATGCTTATGTCATTTTCCTATGTCACCTTCCCACACTTGTCCTCTTCTTGTTGGTGTGATGACATCATCATCATTAACCTCTTTGATTAACTCCTAATTACTTGGCTAATGACCGCTGATCTGTTATACGGTTCGCTTAACTTTCGTTCTCGTTTATCGTTTGAGGGATCATACCCGGGATCTTATTACTTGGGTTCCCATAACCTTTCTCAATACATTATATTCCTTTTATGATCCTCTCTTATAATCCTTGAATTAAAATCCTTTTAATGATGTTACCTTATACTCAATTCTTTCTGTATCTGGTGGATTTTCGGGAAAAATCAAAGTGTTCGAATTTGGATTCTGATGATCTTTACATACACTTATATACCATATAGAGTACTAATAAGATCTCAGAATAACAATAGAAGAACCCCTACATAGTGTGGCATGAAAAGTTTTCTTATTCAGCATAATCAGCAAAAACACTATTCATAAGGGTTACAAAAAGTTTAAAATTTTTAGGGTTATTACAGTCTCCCCTCCTTAAAAGGATTCCGTCCCGGAATCAAATAGAAAACAAATAGGGGTACTTTTCTAGCATTACGCTCTCTACTTCCCAAGTTGATTCTTCCACATTATGATTCTTCCATAGCACTCTGACTAGCTTGATCACTTTGTTCCAAAGTACCTGCTCCTTCTTATCCATAATCTTTACTGGTTTCTCCACGTAAGTTAGATCTGGTTGCATACCCACATGCTCGTACTCCACTATGTGTTTGGCATCCCGATGATACTTCCTTAGCATTGACACATGGAACACATTATGAACTTGTTGTAGGTTCGGGGGTAAGGCTAGCTCATAAGCCAACTTCCCAATCCGTCTTAGTATCTCAAAAGGTCCAATTTATCTTGGGCTTAGTTTCCCTTTCTTTCTGAACCTCATTAATCGCTTCCAATGGGATACTTTTAGTAGTACTAAGTCCCCTACTTCATACTCCTTGTCCTTTCGGGCTAGGTCTGCATATTTCTTCTGTCTGTCTTGGGCTGCTACCAGCCGTCCTCTGATGAGATCCACTATGTCTTTGGTCCTTTGGACCACTTCGGGTCCAAGCATCTTCCGCTCTCCTACTTCATCCCAGTATAAGGGAGATCGATACCTTCTTCCGTACAGGGCCTCATAAGGCGGCATTCCGATGCTAGCATGAAAGCTATTGTTATAAGAAAACTCGATCAACGGCAAGTGATCATCCCAACTTCCTTTAAAGTCTATTGCACAGACTCTCAACATATCCTCTAGTGTCTGGATGGTCCTTTCACTCTGCCCATCCGTTTGGGGATGGTAAGTGGTACTCATATTTAACTTGGTCCCCGCACATTCTTGAAAGCTCCTCCAAAATCTGGAGCTGAACCTGGGGTCTCGGTCTAAGAAAATAGACGTCGAGACTCCATGTCGCGTCACTATTTCCTTAAGATAAATGTCCACCAGTCTATCGACCGTGTATCTCTCATTGATAGGAATGAAATGAGCTGACTTTGTCAGTCGGTCTATAATTACCCATATGGCATCATGATTGGCTTTCGTCCTTGGTAAGCCGACAATAAAATCCATGGCTATCTGTTCCCATTTCCATTCGGGAATCTCTAGGGGTCGTAAAAGTCCACTGGGTCTCTGGTGCTCTGCCTTTACTCTTTGGCAAGTCAAACATTTGCTTATCCATTCTGCTACGTCCCTCTTCATGTTGGGCCGCCAGTAATATTCCTTCAAATCCCTATATATATTGGTGCTTCCCGGGTGAATGGAATACCTTGAACTATGGCTTTCATCCAAAATCTCGTCTTTAAGCTCCTGAACATTCGGAACCCCAATCCGGTAGGAGTACCTCATTATCCCTTTATCATCTCTCTCAGTATGGATCTTTTCTCTAGTCATTGACTCTCTGCCTTCATTCATTACTTTCTCTTGGCACAATCTAATCTTTTCCAATAACTCTGGCTGCATCGAGATCTCAAACAGCTTTTCAGTTCCGGCTCCGGTTACCTTTACTTCTATTTCCATTCTCTCAAAATCCCTTATTAATTCTTCTGAAGTCATTATCATTTTGAGCTTTTCCTTCCTGCTAAGGGCGTCAGCCACCACATTGGCTTTCCATGGATGATAGATAATCTCACAATCATAGTCCTTGATTAGTTCTAACCATCTCCTCTGGCGCATATTGAGCTCTTTCTGCGTAAATATGTACTTGAGGCTCTTATGGTCTATGAAAATCTCGCACTACTCTCCATACAAGTAGTGCCTCCAAATCTTTAAGGCAAAAACTATTGCCGCGAGCTCAAGGTCATGAGTAGGATATCTAATCTCGTATTCCTTCAGTTGTCTCGACGCAAACGCAATCACTTTACCGTGCTACATAAGCACACACCCTAATCCTTTGTGTGACACGTCACTATATATCACAAAATCTCCTTTTCCGTCTGGCAAAGCCAACACCGGGGCCGTTACCAACCTTTTCTTTAATTCTTGAAAACTGTTCTCGCATTTTTCCATCCATTCAAACTTCTCTGTCTTACGAGTAAGTCGTGTCAAAGGGGTTGCGATCTTCGCAAAGTCCTGTACAAATCTACGATAGTAGCCGGCCAATCCTATGAAACTTCTTACCTCTGTGGGTGTGGTTGGCCTTTCCCAATTTGAGACCGCCTCTATCTTAGAGGGGTCGACCAATACTCCTTCTTTATTGATCACATGTCCTAAAAACTGTACTTCATTCCGCCAGAATTCCCACTTCGAGAATTTGGCAAATATTGTTCCTCTGTGAGTATTCTTAGAGCTATCCTCAAATACTCTGCATGCTCTGCCTCGGTCCTTGAGTAGATTAAATTATCATCAATAAAAACTATCACACACTTATCCAAGTACTTCTTGAATACTCTGTTCATTAAATCCATGAAAGCCGCTGGGGCGTTGGTTAATCCAAAGGACATTACCAAGAACTCATAGTGCACATACCTGGTACGGAACACGGTCTTGGGAATATCTTCGGGTTTAATCTTTAGTTGGTGATATCCAGTTCTCGGGTCAATCTTGGAAAAATAAACAACATCCTTTAGCTGGTCGAACAGATCGTCTATTCTAGGTAATGGGTACCTGTTCTTTATGGTTAGTTTGTTCAACTCTCGGTAGTCGATGCACAGCCTCATGCTCCCATCTTTCTTCTTAACAAATAACACTGGTGCTCCCCACGGAGACACACTGGGTCTTATCATAGCCTTATCCAAAAGTTCCTGCAATTGGGTAGTTAATTCTTTCATTTCTAATGGGGCTAATCGGTAAAGTGCCTTTGAAACTGGCGCCGTCCCTGGGGCCAACTCAATAGCAAATTCAATCATTCTATCGGGTGGTAATCCCGGAAGGTCTTGTGGGAATACATCTTCAAATTCGTTGACTACCAGAATATCTTGCAAGTTGGGCACCTCTTTCTGTGTGTCCACCACATAGGCTAGGTAAGCCTCATTTCCTTTTCGTAGCATCTTATTGGCCTGGGCCATGGTCAAAAATTTATGCGTCTGCCTCTTTCCTCTAAATATGACTTCTTTCTTCCCTGGGGTATTCAACTTAACTTTCTTCCCCTTACAGTCTATCTGAGCATCATTGCTAGATAGCCAGTCCATTCCCAAAATTACATCAAACTCCCCTAATTTAAAAGGAATCAGATCAACACTAAAAGATTGTTCCCCTATGCCTAACTCACAGGCGGGGTGAATCTGGTTAACAGGAATAATTTCATGGTTGGCTATTTCTACTTGTAAGGGTTCTATCAAGGGTTCAGCCTTAAGTCTTAATTTATGCGCAAAATCCTTTGATATAAAAGATTTAGTTGCTCTAGAATCAAATAAAACATTTGCACTGACTGAATTTAGAGAAAGGGTATATGCTATCACATCTGAGTCTTTCATAGCATCTTGGACTGTCATGTTGAAAGTCCTTGCAGTAGGTGGCTTATTGGAGGCAGCTCTGCTTGCTCCTGAAGCTGCTAGTTTGTTCATTGGGCATTCTCTTTTCCAATGACCCGGGCGTCTACACTGATGACAAGTGGTGGTTGGAATGACAGCAGGGGTTGATGAAGGGCACTTAGTTGAATAGTGACCCTCTCGACCGCACTTAAAGCAGGTTACTGGCTTTCCTTTACACTCCCCAGTATGCATCCTTCCACAAGTGTTAAAGGCTGGTAATGGGTGTCGAGACTGGTTGGAATAGGACATTCTTGACTTCTGGCCGCTCTGGCTCATATTCAAACTCATTGGCCGTTTAAACTCAGTGTTCTTTCCCGGTAGGGACACTGCTCCTCGATTAAATCTAGTTGGGAAGCTCCCTCCTGCGGAACCTCCACCCATGCTCATACTTTTCCTCTTTATTCCCTTCTTCTCTTTTTCCTTCTGCATCTGTTCACTTCCGGCTTCTACAATTGTTGCCTTTTGCACCAGAGTGGCATAATCAGTAAGCTCAAGGATTGCCACCTTATTCTGAATCCACGGTTTCAGTCCCTGCTGAAACCTCCTAGCTTTCTTTTCCTCGGTGCTCACAAACTCCGGCACAAACCTTGATAACTCAGTAAATTTTACTTCGTACTCTGCTATAGATAAGTTATTCTGCTTTAGCTCCAAGAACTTGAGCTCCATCTGGTTCTCCATAAACCTCGGGAAATACTTTCCCAAAAACAACTGACTGAATCTCTCCCAGGTTATAATAGCATCTGTCTCCATGTTTTTCTTGGCCTCCCACCAGTAGTTGGCCTCTCCTTTTAGAAGGTAGGTAGCAAATACAGTCATCTGTGCCTCATCGGTACTCAGAATCTCAAAGGATTTCTTCATTTCCTTTAGCCATGCCCTTGCCTCAACTGGGTCGGCTGATACGTGGAAATCATGGGGCTTAAGGGACTTGAAAGCCCTGAAAGAGTTTGCCACAACATTGTTATTTCCTTGAGGGGGTGGGTTGGGTTGACGTTCCAAATTCTGCCTTAGTAGTTGCATGAACTATCCCATGGGATCCATGCCTGGGTTTGGTACTGGTTGCTCAATCTCAGTTTCTCCTTCTTCAGCCTCTATCTCAAATCCTTCAACATCATATGTTTCCTCCTCCTCTTCATACAGGGAGTCATCCTGTTCAACATAATCCTCATCTTCCTCTTCACTGTGTTCTTGGTTCCTACTGTCCTGGTTATGGCTTCCCTGGTCCTCAGATCCAGGGTTCGCCCTAGTTCCAATCTTTCTTAGCGGCATGATACTGATAAATTTTTGGGAAATTCAACTTTAGGTCACAATCATACATAAAATTGTGCCTTGCACAGTTCTATAATGGGGAGAATGTATCTCGCAATTCTATTATATTATGACAGTTCTAATAAGAAGTACAGTAATAATAATGATAAAAACAGTGATCTCGTCACTAAGGAACTGAACTGAAAGGAAACAAATATATACATAATGCAGGAAATACATAGTTTGATCTGGTCAAAAGTACAACAGTTCTACAGCCATCTGCCCAAAAGTGATACACAAGAGTCTATCTGTCTAGTCAGAGAAAGGGATGTTATATACAAGTCAACTATCCCGGAAAATTGGCTCTTACTACGGCCTCGACTAACTAGACGACTAGACTACCCCATCACCGGTCCTGAATCACACACCAGAGCGGGTCAGCTCCCACACCCTTTCCATCGCATGGCGGAAGATGTAGTCAGCCTGCCTCCTAGAGATCCTGCCGTGCCTGTTCCCCTGGAGTGATCGGAGTCTCGCACGGGCCATGAGCTCTATCCCCATCAGCTCTCTCCTCAAGGATCGGGGAATAGTAGCCCTAGTCTCATAAGCTCGGGCACGCCTACCCGCCCTCTCCGCATCCAACTCCCTCCTGATCTCATCCATCCGGACCTCAGCAACAGCCACTCGGGTCCTCAGTACATCCTGAACATAGCCGTGAGCTAACAAAGATTGCCTATGGGCAGGGTCGAGAGGTGGTGAATCCGGAGCCGCTGGGGGTGCCTCCTCGGTCTGCCTAGGCTCGGGAGTATGGGTCTCTGAGCTGTCATCATAGGGTCTCCAAGATAGTGGTGGAGGGGTAGGAGCTCTGACCACCAGGAGTGAGGGTAAAAGGGGTACCAGTATACTCTACCATAGCTCCGACATGCTCCTCAGCCCCTAGGACCTCATCCGGGTCCTCCTCATCTGAACTCGTAATAACCTCCGTCTCTGACTCCTCTGAGGGGTCCTCCTCCTCCTCCATCTCAGGCTCCTCCTGATCCTCGGCATCTAGCAGTGCCTCATCATGCTCACGCTCGAACATCTCTGGGTCCTCTATCTCATGAGCCTACATATTAAACGAGCTAATTTACTATCATGATACTTATAAGGGTTCCCGTAAGGGTTTTAACTGTCAGTGCTACTTTAAGTAGTCTAACTATGAACTTGGCAAGAGTTCTTATTATCTTTGTGAGTTTATTATTATATCGTCGCATCATCTCTGAGGTTTATAACGCTTAGCTCTGATACCATTTCTGTAACACCCCCAGATCCGGGGTCGGGGATCCGGGTCGTCACGGTCTTTCTTTCCACAATATCACTTAACTTAATTAATAATAAATAACCTCATGATGTGACCCCACACTAACACACACCACAACACGTTATAGTCTCAGAGATGATATTGAAATAAGTACAAGTCCTTAAATCCACAATTTAAAAGTCATTACAACCCAAAATGATTACTTGATAAGTTTACAGTTAATTGCCATTATCTGCCACAAGTTATAATTATACATAATTGATTCCCAAAAGTAGAATGCCTGATCTACGAATAGATCTACCTTTGCAGCTATAGCAGCTACGATATCAACGGGAAGACGCGGGATGCTTCCCACGCGCTTGCGCTGGGTCTGCTTGAGTCTGGCCATCTTTCCTAACTGTTGTTGTGTGATGAAGAAATGAAGCAAGAGTGAGCATTACAGCTCGCAAGATAATATATAGTGTAAACAATAATGCAAGTATCTAAATGGATAACTTACTAGAATCCTTTATCAAGTGTAAGGTAATTACTTACTGGATATAAGCTTAAAGGAAGATGAAGTTACCAATTACTTCACTATACATATACCATTTTTATAAAACTACTTGAACTACCACTGTTCAAAGTATAATAAGTTTCAAAAGTTCATCCCATTGATGAGACCACAAGTTAAGACTTAAATATATTAAATTTTTGAAATATTATTGAATGAAATGAAGTTACGAGGTACTTCATTAAGTCCCGATATATATCCACATATATATCTCTTATACACATCCTGGAAACCTCTGTCATGTAAAGTATGAACGGAGTTTATAATATCCAATGAATTTTGGAAAGAAAAGAATTTTGGCATAAACCCGATATCTTGCTGATCAGGCAAAGATACCAATAAGTCTTCGAATGAATATTCCAAGTAATATTCATTAAATAAAATAAACCGAGTCATAAGTCCTCGAATGAATATTCCAAGTAATATTCATTAAATAAAATAAACTGAGTCATAAGTCCTCGAATGAATATTCCAAGTAATATTCATTAATAAAAATAAAGTTATCGAATAAACCTTATTCGATTAATAGTTTGAAAACTATATCTATATATATATATAAATATATATAATATACTCGGGAACATCGACTCCCGGTTTTAAAAAATGTTCACCTTTGGGTCCCCTATACTAAGGGTATACGCAATTACTGCTTATCTCTAGCATAGGTATTATGCAACTATAAGCATTGGAATCAACAGATAGATATTAAGATTATGAAATAGACATGCATATATCCCATATCAGCATGCTCCAATATATCGCAAGATTTGCTAATTAACCATCATGCATCTATCACAAGATAATGCATATACATATATTTATATCACAACAACAGTATAACGGGTAGAAAACTTGCCTGAGCGACTGGGGGTGATAAATGGCTTGGGAAGAGTTTGGTAACCTATAAACAACATATAAGTTGGAATTAAACCAAAGTCGCTTAGGAATCTATACTTTAACCAATTAGACCATAACGTTCGCTTTTGCGCTTAACGATTCACTTAAGTCACTCGAGTACCCTCGGCTCCACCATTTTTAATAAATTAACCATTAAGAGTTTTAAGGCGATTCTTTCGCGAGTACCCTACAAACTATCTAACCCACTTTACATAATTGTTTCATAATCCAATTAGTCATTTAAGGGCCTTAACCAATGTTTCAAAGTAAGGCGAGGGGTAATGGTTCGTTCGCGAAACGCCGTTACTTAAAACGGTCGTTTCTCCTAAACCGTATATCGGATTCAAGCGAACCACATATCAAAACGAAGCTCGTAACATGAACTATCTAATCATGGCAATGGTCAAAATATAACAGTGAGTTCTCAGGTCCTGATGTTAAGAACAAAAATAGTCTAAAGTAAATCGGGCATTATGACGACTATATTTACGCGATTACCAAATTTTATCCTACTCCAAATTAATCCACAATAAATCCACAATCATTACTAAAACCAAACTCCATCCATACAATACTACAACATCCCTAACACCTCAAGTTCTCCAATTTATACTACTTCTCAATCATGAACTAAAAGCTTACTTAAGTTCATTAACTAATAATCAAGATTTACAACTCCAAAAACATCACAAAACCAACCAATCTCTAAGCATTCAATAACCATGCTTCTCATGAACTATACTACTCATAACAAGCCCTTAATATTCAATAAAAATGCTAGGTTAAGAGATTATACCTTTCTTGTGAGTAGGAGTAACTAATGAGCTTGAAACAACCTTGGAAAATCCTTACTAAAGCTTTATCTAAACAAAAACACAAGATCAAAATTTCAAGTTCTTGAAAAACACTATTCACTCTCTTCTTCCATGAATTTTAGGAAGAGATCATGAAGGAATTTGAAGCTTAGACTTATAGGATATCTATATCTATGTACAAGGAACCTTAGATAATTACCTCACTAATTAACAAATCTTGGAACTTGGATTTTGATTTTCTTGTCTTTGAAAAAGTGAAGAAGCCGAGAGCTTCTTGCTTGGAAAGGTGGAGAAAATGTGTTTTTGTGATTTGTGATTTGTTTTGTTGGTTGTTTTGCTTTTGTTTTGATTAATTACCTTTTAACCATGGTAAATTTTGTGTGGTTTATAATCAACCAACACTTCCTTCCCTTTGGTCATGCTTATGTCATTTTCCTATGTCACCTTCCCACACTTGTCCTCTTCTTGTTGGTGTGATGACATCATCATCATTAACCTCTTTGATTAACTCCTAATTACTTGGCTAATGACCGCTGATCTGTTATACGGTTCGCTTAACTTTCGTTCTCGTTTATCGTTTGAGGGATCATACTCGGGATCTTATTACTTAGGTTCCCTTAACCGTTCTCAATACATTATATTCTTTTTATGATCCTCTCTTATAATCCTTGAATTAAAATCCTTTTAATCATGTTACCTTATACTCAATTCTTTCTATATCTGGTGGATTTTCGGGAAAAATCAAAGTGTTCGAATTTGGATTCTGACGATCTTTACATACACTTATATACCATATAGAGTACTAATAAGATCTCAGAATAACAATAGAAGAACCCCTACATAGTGTGGCATGAAAAGTTTTCTTATTCAGCATAATCAGCAAAAACACTATTCATAAGGGTTACAAAAAGTTCAAAATTTTTGGGGTTATTACAATATTCATTCGAGGACTTATGACTCCGCTTATTTTATTTAATGAATATTATTTTGAATATTCATTCGAGGACTTATGACTTCGCTTATTTTATATTGAATATTCATTCGAGGACTTATGACTCGCTTATTTTATTGAATAATATTCTTTATTTTATTAAAGAATAATGTTTCGATATTTACCAAGTATTCGGAAAATAATTGATATTATCAAATCATTCTTACTTTAAATATTTTCAGAGATTATTTTCAAACTTTATTAAAACTATTTTTGGAAGGTTAGAGCAGATCCCAAAACTCGTTTTCAAATTTAAGATCTTTCTTTCGAAGGGGATTTAAATACTTGCTCAAATATCTGAGGGATCCGGCTCTGTGATGTATTTTTATATTCGCAACAAGGTTGTTGTTTTGATAAAAGAATTTTTGATTACTTACCCAACACTCGGGAAGAAAAATTCTTGGAATAAGTTAATCCATTAACAGGCATCGCCTGGGATATATCGGTGAGTTTTCCTTTCCAACTAGATACGACTTCTTGGTGGAGACGTATCAACAAGTTTCTACTTGGGGAAAGGGGGGACGAGCTTTACGTTTCAGAGTCATGGATTTCATCTGAACTAGGAGTGGCGTAAGTGGTCGAGTGGCGCCGGCCCAGCCTTATTATATTGGCCCAAATGGCCCGGAAGTTCCGCTAAGACGGTCCATTCCTTAGAAGTCCAGTGTTCGGTTGACAAGTAAATCCGACTGTTCTCCTCTACATGTAGAAAATGGTGGGGTTGCACTACTGCGACTGATCATCGTGAGTAGTCTTCCTGGCGCGGCAAACTCCCGTAATGAGTTCATCATCCAGTTGGATATTTCTGTAACACTACCCAGAGCACTTCGATAGAAAATCTACGGCTGGGCGATTGTTGAGTGTTAGCAGGGTCGAGTTTTCAAAATGATGTTTTCATCAAATAAAGTATCTTGTAACTTCATTTCATTTTGATGATATTTCAAAGATTGATTCTATACAAGTTTGGTCTTGTAAGCTTCATCTATGGGATGAACTATTTATACCTTGAAACACGGTAGTTCAAGTAGTATTCGAAAAAGATATAAGTATATTGGAGTGTCTTGTAACTTCATCTTTTCAACTTATATCTAGTAAATAATTATCTTATGCATGACAAAGATTTTCAAAAAAAATGTTGAGACAAGGTTAGATATATAAGATCACCATGCAACGATATTTTTATACAGTTATAAACTGGAACTCTGTGTATATTATACATGACAGAGGATTTCCAAGATTTTGAAAAGTATATATGTATATATATACTGGAAATTTTGTGACTTCTCGCGCTAAGATATCAATCTTGGTTCATTTCTTCTTGACCAAGACTTTCATGAGTACTATGAGAATGCTCATATATTGTTAATAATTATACATATTATTTTGATGGGCTTGTTGCTCACCCTTGCTTTCTTCTTTCATCACACAACAACAGATAGACAAGATGAACATGACAAGATGATCATAGCTCCCAATTCACGAACGGATAGGAAATGTTCCGTAATTTCCAGTAGGCGTTGATATCGTTGTAGCCGAGGTAGGGACTACCAATAGGCTAGGCTTTCAACTTTTGATGTACCAGACTTATGTATATTTATGAATTGTAATAATGGCAAAGAAATGTAAATTTATTCAGAAACCTTTTTAAGGTGTAATGACTTATAATTGTGAAATAAAATGACTTGTGTTATTTTTGTATTCATCTCTGAGACTATAACTTGTGGTGTGTGTGTATATTGTGGGGTCACCGTACGCAGTAGTTGGTTGTTTATTACAATTGAGTGTTATTAAGGGAAATGGAACTCGTGACAACCCGGATCCCCGACCCTGGATTTGGGGGTGTTACAGAAATCAGGAGATATCATAGGAGGATATATATGCAGAGATATGTCGGTGTAGCACTTTACTTATTGTAGCAATCAATAGATGGATATGCATTAGGATTACTTATTCAATTGTAACATACCTTCTAGATTGATTCTGTAGCTGTGCAGTATATAAGCACAAGTTAGGTTTACACTATAGGTGTTCGAGCTTGATATATTATTCATATAACCTAGAAGCTCTCAAGGATATCTGTTCATTTTTTTTGAGAGAATATTATAATCAGTTTTTATTCATTAATATAAAAACTCTTCAGTCTGTTGAGTTGTTTATTTTGATTTTTTGTTTAAACTATATTCATCCCCCTATATAGTTGATTTAATGCCTAACAAATGTTTAAACTTATCAAAGAGATGCTCTTATACTTAGAGACAACAACAAGCTAACAGGAATTGGAGAAAATGTGAAGCTTAAAGATCTTCAAAAGATTATTTTTGTTCAAATTGTTCTTGATATGTTTGATACAAACAAGCCAAAAGAAAAGATAATCTACTTTCTTGAATCAGGAAAAATGTTGAGAATTTCACAATAGCAAATGCTAGAGAAACGATGGCAAGAATTAAAGTATATTGTTTGTTTGCTTAAAGTGAACAGCTCTACTTCTGCTAGATGGTCAGAATTCTTGAAAAATATGGTGTACTTAAAACAAAGAGGTAAGTCAAATAAATCAAAGTACATTACTGAAGATGGTTCAACTGTTGATATTCCTAAAGGAGGAGCTCAGATAGCTGATTCTCTTGGAGTGAAATTTTGTACTTTCAACCCTAATGGTAAGAAGATTGGATTCATTAAATTGGATGATCTATCCATGAACAGATCCAAACTTTATGATCTTATGACAGCTATCTATCAGAATGATGAATCTACCCAAGAGCTAAAGGATATCAAACATAAGATGAAAATGTATTCGAATGTAGCTGAAGAAATTCTACTTATGAAATTCTTTGATTAAACTACATAATATGTCAGAATTCAAGAATAATGGGTAAAGTCTGATATATTGACTGTATCTTGTATATCTTTGTATTTCCGCATTTAGATAATAGTTTTTGACATCATCAACTAGGAACTCGTTCATATATTTATCATGTATAAGTTGGTGGAGATTGTGAGATAAAATTGTTGATATTAGTATATACTATCAGTATTTATCTATGACTGGATGATATCAGAGTTTATAATGATATCAGAGTTTGACAAAAGGTTATTTCATCAGTATTTGAAGATCAATATTTGTCACAAGCATTTAATCATATCAGCATTTGTCAAGTTGGAAATCAGGAGATGATTTATACTTTCACCAGAAAGATAGAATTTGCAGAGATAGTCGGTGCAGGTTTTTAATATTTGTAACAATCAGTTATAAGATATACACTGTATTTATATGTTTATACATATCTTAGATTGATTGTGTAACTCTGTTGTATATAAGCACATATTAGGTTTATAATATAAGTGTTGATTAATGTTTTAGCATTCGTGTAACCTAGAACCTCTCAAAGATATGTGTTCATCCTATGGGATAGTTTTGTAAACAATTTTTACTCATTAATATATAAACTATTCTTCATACCTTGAATTTTAATTTGAATTGATTGTTATAGAGAATTCAACCCCTCTCTAGATTACTTAAAGACCTAACACTTAGCACTAATTACACGTAATAAATACACCCTTATATTTTTTGTCCACATCATATATTCAAAGATCGAAATTCCAAAGATTTAGCACTAATTACACGTAATAAATACACCCATAATATTTTTTTGTCCATAACATATATTCAAAGGGTCAAATGAATAGTAATTATCTAATATGAATTTAAATCTTTAAATTTTTTGACATTATTTTTAAAGGCGTAAAATTTTCATTTATATATTGTAAAATACAGTCCACAAACTTCTAACTAAAGTTATTATATACATTTTTATGTGTACGTCTATAAATATCTGAAAAATTATTAAATATCTCTTTTTATATGACAACAAACGAATGAAACTGTGTAATATTTTTCTAGAAACTTATCATTATTGTGGTTCCCGTTATTTGATGTTTTTATTGAACTAAAATTGGATCATAGGTCCATTATCTAAAATTTAAAATATAAATATTTGCTCACATATGATAATATTTTGTACTTCAGTAATATATTTGACAAGTGAACTTATTTTCGGTTGATACGGTATTTGAGTATATACTAATAACAATTACAAGAAAATTTATATACTAAAATTAAAAATATGAATATCTCCAAAACACGAGTAATTTTGGTAGTGCAGAATAAATTTAGTTTAATAAAATTAACTTAAATAATAAACCATCATCTCAACCCCCAAAAATAAAGTGTAAGTAAATTGTTTAATATTACATTGACCAATGTACTTAATTTTTTTAAAGTTTAATATAATTTTGATAATAGATCTTATTATTTATCATTTTGTCATTTTCCTTTCTCGTTATTTCATTTCACCATGCTCGTGGGCATTAAAAATTTAGGCATTAAAAATGTACAGTAAAACCTCTGTGAATTAATATATATGAGACCAAGAAATTTTAATAATTTAGAGACGTATCAATTAATCGATAAATTAATAAATATTATTTTTTAGAGAGTTTTTTTAATCGATAAAATTGTTGTTAATGATATAAATTAAATAGAATAATGTTACCCAGAGATTCAGAGTTTAAAATAAATTGTGAATATCATTCGTGAAAATAATGTTTAAAATATTGCTCAAGATAATATACTAATTACGCGTAAATAAGAACTTAACACATCAAATCCACTTAGCAATTTTTTTAATCATATTCAAAAACATGTGAACTTTTGGATGTAATGAGGAAGATTATGGATGAGTTTGAAAAATATTTAAATTTTATAAAAAGCCAACAACAATGGAATCATAATTTACAAAGTTTTACTAGAAATATTTTTATTACAACATCTACGAAGTTATTGGGACTATATATCTATATATAAATTTAATAATTATAATTTTATTATTTTATTAAAATTGATCATTTTTTGAACTCGGTTATATCGAGACTAAAGAAAATTATTATTGTAGATAGGTATTAATCAATATACTTATATCAAGGAGAATACGTGGGCGTTTATGTGTCGCCTCTCAAATCGCCTCATTCTATTTTTCTAATTTTCTCAACTTTTTGAGTTAATAAATATCAAAAATTACAACTACCTTATATTCTCCTAAATATATTATCATCATTCGTTATATTCTACTAAATTTTATACAACATTTTCCATTAAGGTTTTTGAAATCAACTTACCATCGTAATATTCTCCTAAAACGTCTACTTTTTCTTTAAATAAACTTACCATCTTGATATTCTCCTAAATTTGATTTTAATACAATTTCTTCCGCTTGTCCTAAAATCAACTTACCAGATTATATTTTTCAAAAACATTTCTTTAATATACTTATACAAAGGAGAATACAGGGGCGTTTAAGCGGCGTCTCTCAAATCGTCTCATTCTATTTTTCTAATTTTCTCAATTTTTTGAGTTGATAAATATCAAAAACTACAACCATATTATATTCTCCTAAATATATTATCATCATGCGTAATATTCTCCTAAAGTTTCGACAACATCTTCCATTAATATTTTTGAAATCATCTTACCATCGTAGTATTTGCCTAAAACTTTTACTTTCTCTTTAAATAAATATATCATCTTGATATTCTCCTAAATTTCTTTTTTATTACCATTTTTTCTCTTTCTCCTAAAAGCAACTTAGTTTATTATATTTTTTAATTTTTTATATTTTTTAACTTATGAAATATTACAAAGACAAGTATATATAAATATTCATCATCATTCGTAATATTCTCCTAAGGTTTTTACAATATTTTTCATATCTTCCATTAATTCGTAATATTCTCCTAAGGTTTTTACAACATCTTCCATAACTTCCATTAAGATTTTGAAAACAACTTACCATATAATATTCTATTAAAACTCAAGTAAGTAGATAAGAGTTTATCCTCTCTCATCCCAGATCCTGGATTCGACCCTCCCTCACCCCGAGAATAATTTCTTAGAACAAATTCTCATTTGTAAGGTTATAAGTCAAAGGGTTGTACATGGGTTGGGTTGGGTCGGTTTGACCCTTTTAACGACGCAACCCATTTAGTACGGGTTACAAAAATTTCAACCCATTAATCTTGAAAAAATTAAAAAAAAACCAACCCTACTAATCGTTTGACGGTTGGGTTGGTTAAGGTTGAGTTGATCGGGTTGTAAAAAAATATATTCTATCACTATCATATTATTAGAAGTGTCATGATGCATAACTTTTAGTATAAAGAAACTTAGAAGAGAAATTCACCATCGCATATAAAATAACTAAAATTAGTTGAACTATATATAAAGAAAAATCTACAACTAATGGAGTCCACTACTGTCTCCAGCAGTTCGGTTTCAAAATCCAAACTCAGTAGCAGCACAAGTGTAACGACTGGGAACTTTACGTTTATAGTATATCATGATTATAATAAAATATGTGAATTAATGTGTCATTTATGTGTGATTATCTGAAAAACCCTAACTGTTACGTGATACGTGTATCCCATGTCATTTCTGTATTTTTAAGGTATTTTTTAGATATTTTATTATGCATTTATAGGTTTTATTTCAAACGTTTTACGACCCAAACGATGATTTTAAAGCCAGTATTTCAAATAAAATAATGGGCCTTATTTGTCATCAAATTGCTTTTACAATCGCCTTGTTCTGAACATCTAGATAATTTATAAATTTTCTCGTTTTACGAAAAATGATTTTTCCGGGCCCCATTGGGTGTCAAAAACCCCACAAAAATCACATTTTTATTTTTATAAAATTATAGGACTTTCATTTATATTATTTCTTTGCATTTTTGCATTATTCACAATTTTTGAGAATTTTTGGCATATATATTGCATATATAAAATATTTATAAATTAAATTTTAATACTCAAAAATTATAAAAATTAGGGCCCAATATTTTTATTTAATGTATAATTAGCCCATTAATTTTAATTAGGAGTATTATTTTTACTACTATAAATAGCCTAATTTTTATTTAATTAATTATAATTAATCATTAAAATCTGCAAAATTACCAAAAATTCTCTGAAATCGGGTCGGGAAGAACAGGTTTGGGTCGAAGAATCAAGTCGTGATTTCTCACTGATTACAGCATCAAATCGTGTGATTCAAGTACTCAAATCGAAGGTTTTGATCCGTTCTTTCTGTTTCTTGCATCAATTTCACGTTTTATTGCATCGTTTTTTATTTTTGATTTCTAGGGTTTATGTTCGAATTAGGGCTTTTTGATTCTGGGGTTATTTTGATGTTTTGATGATTGATATAGCTTTGTTAGATGATTTACAGTCGATTCATGGTGTTTAATTGAACAAACGATGCTTGGATAGTGATTCACGATTTCTAGGGTTTAGGTCGAATTTTCAAAACACAACTCGATGATTTCTGTGAATATTTGGTTCTTGTAATGTTAGGGCTTTGATTGTATATGTTCTTAGCTTCATTTTGCACTATATAACGTTTGATTTTATGTACAAATGAATGATTTGGGTTTTTGGCCGGAGTTCATGTCGATTTTGATCGGAGAAGATGACCCGAGGGTTATTCTGTGATGTTATTGCCAGAATTAGATTGCCAGAACGATTTGGAATTGAAACCCTGTGAAAAATGAACCAAACGGTTCCGTTTTTGGCCTGAAGTGGCTCACCGGATTCTGCACCGGTGGCCGGATTCTGGGCAAAATCCGGCGTGTTCTTCATGACCCGGATTTTGACCCGTTTGACCCGTGTAAAATACCCGGGTTTGATCTGATTTTGTCAGGGATGGTTTTCTGACAACTGTTTCTGGAAATTATTTTTACTTTTTATTTTTATTAATTTTAAAAATCAGTTTTATTTATTTTGTAAATTGATTAATTAATTAATTAATTAATTAATTTATATTATAAATAATTCTGAATTATTTTCTAAAAATCAGATTGAATTATTTTCTTAATTATTTATTATTTATTTATTACTTATTAATTATTTAAAAGTGATTAATTATTTTGATAATTAATCAAATAATTTTCAATAAATCATAATAAATTCATTTTAATTTCAAAAATTATAGAAAAATTATTTTTAATTCTGATTTTCTTAAATAATGATTTAAAAATTATTTTTGGGTTTTAAAAATTAGTAATAATTATTTATAATGATTAATAAATGGAATTATCAATACTTAATTAATAATAATTCAACCGTTAGTCCGTTTTGCGTGAAACGAAAGCCTGTTAACTCAGAAAAATGAATCCTTTTCATTAAAAATAATATCAAAGCTTAATTTCTTTTAGAAGTTAGTTGATTTTGTGACTTGTTTGATTATCAATCAAGTTACATGCCGAGACGAGTCCGAAAAATTCCGGAAAAATGGGAAACGAGTCAGATAACGATCAGTTGAGCGATCAGCGAGTCGATTTTGGTTTTAAAAATTATTTTAACCATAAAAATGATTATGTGCTTATGTGCTTATGTGTATTACGTGATTAATCGAGTCTTACTTGCTTATATGTAACACATGAGTCAGTCATAAGCGCATGGGTAGATGTTAGGATCGGTTTGAAGTCAATTCAAGATGCAAATGAAGTACGACGTGACTTAACCAGTCTGTTTTGCCAACAGAAGCTAAGCCAGCCAGGCCAGTTGAGTCGGTAATAGTCCAAGGTGATAGACATAAGTGATTCAATTGCAGTAAGTCGCGCAGAAGACAAGTTTTTTCCTCTATTCTACTTTGAGAATAGTGATATTGATTCAAATATTTATCACATTTACATTCTCTTGATTATTATTCTTGATCACTAATATACAATCCATATTCCTTTGTTCATATTTCATTTCAATTCTTGATTTCTCCGTTTCTTTGGATTCTTGATTCATATTCTGTTGGTAACACATGGAGATTGATATATTCTAGTGTTTGGAATATATCAAAGCATACCGATTATCCCGGTTGCTAAGCGATGGACTGGATAATGATATTTTGGGATTGAGTGTGTCTTAATCCTGAGGACCGGGATGACTGTGCCTCGACGTGGGCCGTAGTGCCTGGGTATCCGACTGGATCCATATATTGAGATATGGATCTGCATTATATTCTGACTGATCAGCAGAATATAGATGCGAACTTGTGTCCAGTTTAGTTTATTTGTACTCGCCAGTAATGGCCTTCTTTCTATTCTCGTGAGGTTATATCTTGGCAGATATACCTGGGATGGCGGATTCATTTAAAATGCTTTAACACTGTTTATATGTTTGTGGACTTGTTGAGCAACTTTTGGCTCACCCATTTTGTTGTTATTCACCTTATTATTTTCAGTTAAGAAGGAATAGAAACCAATCAGGACTCGAGTGATAAAGAAGCGGGTCAAGCCTCGGGATCCTCTCATACCCAATGTGTTGATCCCAATCCAGGAAGAAAGCTTTGAGTTGCCCGAGCAGGTGGAGTGTTGATAGATAGTATGTGTGTGTGTTTGGATAAAAGTTGAACTTAGTTTAAAATGAATTAGACAATGGTTTGTAATAAAGAGAGTTTGTGAGACTTTGAATGTTGGTTTGTAATAAAAGTAGTTAGTGGTTCTTGTTTTCATACTTCAACCTAAAAAGATCCTGGTTAGTGTTAAAGGGGTTTAATTTCATTTCTTTATTAATTGTTAATCAGATTGTACAGGTTTGGTGATTAGCTAGTAACCCCTAGATTTATACCCCGGGTCTGGAGGGCGTTACAGGTTTGGCATCAGAGCTGTAGGTTTGGTCCCTGAAAATAAGAACATTAGGATTAAGATAGGATAGGGAGATCACATATGATAGGGATAGTCAAATTAGGATGAATAGTGTTAGGATTTAGGTCAGATTAGAATAGGGAAATAATCTTAGGATTGTTAATGACCTTTTCTTTTCTTTGGTATATTATCAGATGGCATCTTCTGGTTATTCTACATCTTCCGAGAGGACAGTCACTGGGCCAGTAGCACCAGCCATACCTCCAGTATCTGAGTATATGTTTCCTCCTCTACCACCTCCACCACCATTGCCACAGGAGCCGGTACCACCAGTACAGGGGATAGTGCATGACCCCATAGAGATGTTTGATCCATTTGAGTTCTTCGAGCCGATGGTTCATTTACCTATTAAGCACCAGTTTATACTAGGTATTGAGCAGGAGTTACCACCACCACCATTGTTACCTCCTATACCAGTGCATGCCCTAGAGCCGGACATAGTTCAGATGATTCCAGTAGAGGGGATGGGAGAGCATGATGTGGATCTACAATTAGGTTTACCCCAGCAGGGTGCAGGTATTCCGAGGGTTCCTTCTCAGGAGTCAGTAGGTCAGATTGCTCAGCCGCATATGGTACCATACCATGAGTATAGAGTTATGAGGGATGATGTGGAGTATTGGCGGGCACAGTGTCGGGAGATTATGCATCTGTTTGATCAGAGGGACAGAGGACCGTTAGCGGCCCTACAGCCGTATTATTATATGAGACAACGATTACAGTCAGTGTTGATGAGTGCTACTTGAGAGCTGGATGATTTGACTCATGATGGACCTCCTTCTTTTGTAGAGTTCTACAGGGTTTTTCGCTTGGCACAAACTTTGGTCCAGGCACTTAGAGAGGAGCTTAGGCGTATTCCGCCTGGGTTCTGAGAGGGTTTGAGACGGTGACTCCAGAGTACATGTGTATATAGAGGCAGCATAGTATAACCTAGTGAGTAGTGTGTATGTGTGTATCAGTAGTTTAACTTGTAGTAGTAGTTTAACTTGTAGCGATAGTGTGACTTGTAGCCGTAGTGATGACCAGTAGCCCAAGACTTTTTGTATCAAGCATTTACACCTGAAGCTGGTGTCACATATATATAAGATGAACTTTTTCAAATTCTTTTATTTAAATTTCAGTCTTTACAGTTTTACAGCATTTACTTTCACTTTACAGTTTTTCATATTATAATTCCTGTTGAAAAAAAAAGAACAATTATTTTATTTAACTGTTTACATTTCCAGTCTGTACACTCAGCAACTATTTTCTTTAAATAAACCATGTTATGAATACAGGATAAATTGTTTTCCATACATATTGTCGATTGTTTATTAAACTGTTAAATAAATATCACCTGTTTTATTATCAGAAGAAGATGGCACCAAAAAGAAAGACTAGGGCTGAGACCTCTAACAGCAATTCTGAAGATCATACTAATGAGACCATGAACCAAATATTCCATCAGATGCAACAACAGATGGTAATGATGCAGCAGCAGATGCAGCATTAGCAACAACAGATACAACAACAAATGTTACAACAGCCACCTCGTCCTGAGCTTCAATTACAACAAGTATTACCTGTTGTTACTTTTAAGCAGTTTCAGTCAGTTAAACCTCTAGAGTTTGAAGGGACTACTGATCCTATTAAAGCTACCACCTGGTTAAAAGAAGTAGAGAAAGCGTTCGCACTAGTGAAGGTAGGTGAGGACCAGAAGACTAATTTTGCTAGTTATTATTGAAAGGAGAGGCGAATTATTGGTGGGAATCTAAAAAGGCCTTAGAGGGTGAAGAAGTTATTGCATGGGATAGGTTTAAAGAGTTGTTTTTAGAAAAGCATTTTCCTCGCTATGTGAAGAATCAAATGCAGATTAAGTTTCTGGAACTGAAGCAGGGAGATATGTCCGTGGCAGAATATGAAGCCAAATTTACTGAGTTGGCTAGGTTTGTTCCAGAACAGGTTGGCACTGAAGAAAAACTAGCTCAAAGGTTTTCAGAAGGGTTACGACCATGGATTCGTGGCCAAGTTGCAGTTTTCGAATTAACGACGTATACCGCCGTAGTTCAGAAAGCTTTGAATTATAGAAGGGGAAAGTGAAAGATCTCAGCAAGACAAGGGACAGGGAAGTTTCCAAGATCGCTCCAGCAGAAAGCCGGGATTTCAAGCCCGGACAAATTTGAATTTTAAAAGGATAGGACAAGGTTCACAGAAGGCAGGTAATCGTTTCCAAACCTCCGGTCAGCAGGGAATGGTCAGAGTTCCAGTGTCGTACTGCAAGACATGTAATCGAAAGCATACTGGTGTATGTATCAAAAGGGATGTAACGTGTTATCGGTGTAAGCAGAAAGGGCATTATTCTAACGAATGTCCAACAGGTAGAACAACAGAGATGACTTGTTTCCAGTGTGGAAAAAAAGGGCATATCGCCAGAAATTGCAAAGGATCAGCTATGGCAGCCAGTGTTCCTAGAGTGTTAGCATTACCTCCGCCGCCGCCTAATCAACCTAAAGCAAGAACTTTTAACATGACCATGAAAGAAGCGGTGCAGAGTCCGAGTGTTATTGCAGGTACGCTTTTGGTGAATTCCGTAATTTCAAAAGTATTAATTGATTCTGGAGCTACTCGTTCATTTGTTTCTGAAGAATTTCTTGATAAGTTACATTGTGAAATCGAATGGTTGGGCGAAACGTTAATTATAAAATTAGCGAATGACGGCCAAGTTCCGGTAGATCGAGTATGTCCTGTGTGTGATATAGAAATAGCCGGACATCATTTTTCGGTAGATTTAATTCCTTTTAAGCTAGGAGAATTCGATATTATCTTGGGAATGGATTGGTTAGCATGTCATAACGCTCAGATAGATTGCGCGAATAAGAGAGTCAAATTGCGAACTGCGGAAAATGCAACGGTAATATTCAAAGGTGAAAAATAGCAGAAGAAATTTCTTACTGTGATGCAGACTAAACGATTGCTTCGACAAGGATGTGAGGCGTACATAGCTTACGTGTTAGATACTGAAAGAGGAAGTCCTAGAATAGAAGACATTCCAATTGTGTGCGAGTTTCCAGACGTCTTTCCAGACGAGCTTCCAGGGTTACCACCAGATCGAGAAATTGAGTTCACAATTGATCTAGCACCAGGTACAGAACCAGTTTCGAAAGCTCCATATCGGATGGCTCCAGTCGAAATGAAGGAATTGTCAACGCAACTGCAAGATCTTCTAGACCGAGGCATCATACGACCTAGTGTATCCCCATGGGGTGCACCGGTGTTATTTGTGAAGAAGAAGGACGGCAGCATGCGATTATGCATTGACTATAGGGAATAGAATAAACTCACTATCAAGAACAAGTATCCCTTACCGAGAATCGACGATTTGTTCGATCAGCTAAAAGGAGCAGCATGGTTTTCAAAGATAGATTTGCGATTAGGCTATCATCAATTGAAGATTGAAGCTGAAGATATTCCAAAGACTGCGTTTCGTACAAGATATGGGCATTACGAGTTTTTGGTAATGGCATTCGGTTTGACAAATGCGCCAGCAGCATTCATGGATTTGATGAACAGAGTATTCAAGAAATATTTGGATAAATTCGTGATTGTATTCATTGATGACATCTTAATTTACTCCAAGTCAGAAGAAGAGCATGCAGAACACTTGAGAATAGCTTTGGAAATTCTGAGGAAAGAGCAACTATACGTAAAATTTTCGAAATGTGAATTCTGGTTAAAAGAAGTACAATTTCTAGGGCATATTATCAATAGAGAAGGCATCCAAGTCGATCCAGCGCAGATTGAAGCTGTATTAAATTGGGAAAGACCAAGGACGCCGACAGAAGTTCGAAGTTTCTTGGGATTGGCAGGATATTATCGAAGGTTTGTCAAAGATTTTGCGAAAATAGCAACGCCGCTGACCAAGTTAACTCGAAAAAGTGAAAAGTTTGAATGGAGTGATAAATGTGAAGAAAGTTTTCAAGAGCTGAAAAATCGGTTAGTAACCGCACCAGTACTTGTATTGCCAAACGAGCTAGGAAATTTCGTCATTTTCAGCGACGCTTCGTATCGCGGGTTAGGATGTGTACTGATGCAGCACGGTAACGTCATCGCATATGCTTCGAGACAACTTAAACCTCATGAACAAAAATATCCCACTCATGATCTGGAATTGGCAGCGATCGTATTTACGTTGAAGCTTTGGAGACATTATCTCTACGGTGAAAAATGTGAAATTTACACAGATCATAAAAGTCTAAAGTATATCTTTACGCAAAAGGAGCTGAACATGCGACAACGTCGATGGCTGGAATTGATAAAGGATTACGACGTCACGATTAGTTATCATCCAGGGAAAGCAAATGTTGTAGCAGATGCGCTGAGCAGGAAAGAAAGATTGAATCGGTTAACTTCGTGTGAAGACTTAATCAAGGAATTCGACAAATTGGAAATTGAGATTCGTATTCCCAATGAATCTGCAGAAGCTATCTACACTATGACTTTCCAACCGGAATTGTTAGAAAAGATTCGCCGCTGTCAAAATGAAGTGATGAGTCAAGATGACGACCAGACGGGAGAAGAAATCACAACTCAGAAAGATAATGAAGGAATTTTACGCTTTGCATCGAGAATCTGGATCCCTAACGTAGTAGAATTAAAAGAAGAAATAATGCGAGATGCGCACAATTCGAAGTATTCCATTCATCCAGGAAGTACAAAAATGTATCGTGATCTGAAAGAAAACTTCTGGTGGCCAAACATGAAGAAGGAAATATCTGAATGGATAAGTAAGTGCTACACATGCCAGCGAGTTAAAGCGGAACATCAACGTCCCAGTGGATTATTGGAACCATTAGACATTCCAGAATGGAAATGGGAACATCTAGCGATGGATTTTGTGGTAGGACTACCAAGGACAAAGGCAAATCATGATGTGATATGGGTAATCATTGACAGACTCACGAAGTCGGCACATTTTCTACCAATCAATGAAAGATTTTCACTCGACAAGCTAGTGTACATATATCTCAAAGAAATTGTGATGCGACATGGAGTTCCAGTATCTATCGTGTCTGATCGAGATCCTCATTTCAACTCAAGATTTTGGAGATAATTTCAAGAATGTCTTGGAACTAAATTGAACATGAGTATCGCTTATCATCCGCAAACCGACGGGCAAAGTGAAAGAACTATCCAAATGATTGAAGACATGCTACGAGTTTGTGCGATCGATTTTGAAGGCAGTTGGGATGAACATCTACCCCTAGTGGAATTTTCTTATAATAACAGTTATCACACCAGCATTGGAATGCCACCGTATGAAGCATTGTACGGGAGAAAATGCAGATCACCAGTATATTGGGATGAAGTTGGAGAACGCAAAATTTTGGGTCCAGAACTAATTCAACAGATGAAAGAAAAGATTGAACTCATTCGAAAACGACTCGATGCAGCGCAAAACAGGCAACGCAAATATGCAGATCAAGCCAGGAAAGATAGGGACTATCAAGAAGGAGAAAACGTACTACTCAAAATATCGCCATGAAAAGGATTAACCAGATTTAGCAATAAGGGTAAATTGAAACCACGATACGTTGGACCGTTTGAAATTTTGAAGAAAGTGGGAAAAGTTACATACGAATTAGCTTTACTGCCTCATATGCAGCATATTCACAATGTGTTTCACGTGTCCATGCTTAAGCGATATAATCCTGATTCTAGGCATGTAATCGAGTATGAGCCGATAGAAATCCAACCTGATTTGTCTTTTATAGAACAGCCGGTAAGAATTTTAGATTGGCGAGAGAAAGTGTTGAGAAATAAGTCTGTATATTTAGTGCGAGTGTTGTGGAGAAATCCTATGGTTGAAGAATCAACCTGGGAACTCGAAAGTGAAATATTAGAGAAATACCCTCATTTGTTTTCATAGAAGATTCTGAGGACGGAATCCTTTTAAGGGGGGAAGGATGTAACGACTGGGAACTTTACGTTTACAGTATATCATGATTATAATAAAATATGTGAATTAATGTGTCATTTATGTGTGATTATCTGATAAACCCTAACTGTTACTTGATACGTGTATCCCATGTCATTTCTATATTTTTAAGGTATTTTTCAGATATTTTATTATGCATTTATAGGTTTTATTTCAAACGTTTTACGACCCAAACGATGATTTTAAAGCCGGTATTTCAAATAAAATAATGGGCCTTGTTTTTCATCAAATGGCTTTTACAATCGCCTTGTTCTGAACATCTAGATAATTTATAAATTTTCTCGTTTTGCGAAAAATGATTTTTCCGGGCCCCATTGGGTGTCAAAAACCCCACAAAAATCACATTTTTATTTTTATAAAATTATAGGACTTTCATTTATATTATTTCTTTGCATTTTTGCATTATTCACAATTTTTGGGAATTTTTGGCATATATATTGCATATATAAAATATTTATAAATTAAATTTTAATACTCAAAAATTATAAAAATTAGGGCCCAATATTTTTATTTAATGTATAATTAGCCCCTTAATTTTAATTAGGAGTATTATTTTTACTACTATAAATAGCCTAATTTTTATTTAATTAATTATAATTAATCATTAAAATCTGCAAAATTACCAAAAATTCTCTGAAATCGGGTCGGGAAGAACAGGTTCGGGTCGAAGAATCAAGTCGTGATTTCTCACTGATTACAGCATCAAATCGTGTGATTCAAGTACTGAAATCGAAGGTTTTGATCCGTTCTTTCTGTTTCTTGCATCAATTTCACGTCTTATTGCATCGTTTTTTATTTTTGATTTCTAGGGTTTATGTTCGAATTAGGGCTTTTTGATTCTGGGGTTATTTTGATGTTTTGATGATTGATATAGCTTTGTTAGATGATTTACAGTCGATTCATGGTGTTTAATTGAACAAACGATGCTTGGATAGTGATTCACGATTTCTAGGGTTTAGGTCGAATTTTCAAAACACAACTCGATGATTTCTGTGAATATTTGGTTCTTGTAATGTTAGGGCTTTGATTGTATATGTTCTTAGCTTCATTTTGCACTATATAACTTTTGATTTTATGTACAAATGAATGATTTGGGTTTTTGGCCGGAGTTCATGTCGATTTTGATCGGAGAAGATGACCCGAGGGTTATTCTGTGATGTTATTGCTAGAATTAGATTACCAGAACGATTTGGAATTGAAACCCTGTGAAAAATGAACCAAACAGTTCCATTTTTGGCCTGAAGTGGCTCACCGGATTCTGCACCGGTGGCCGGATTCTGGGCAAAATCCGGCGTGTTCTTCACGACCCGGATTTTGACCCGTTTGACCCGTGTAAAATACCCGGGTTTGATCTGATTTTGTCAGGGATGGTTTTCTGACAACTGTTTTTGGAAATTATTTTTACTTTTTATTTTTATTAATTTTAAAAATCAGTTTTATTTATTTTGTAAATTGATTAATTAATTATTTAATTAATTAATTTATATTATAAATAATTCTGAATTATTTTCTAAAAATCAGATTGAATTATTTTCTTAATTATTTATTATTTATTTATTACTTATTAATTATTTAAAAGTTATTAATTATTTTGATAATTAATCAAATAATTTTCATTAAATCATAATAAATTCATTTTAATTTCAAAAATTATAGAAAAATTATTTTTAATTCTGATTTTCTTAAATAATGATTTAAAAATTATTTTTGGGTTTTAAAAATTAGTAATAATTATTTATAATGATTAATAAATGGAATTATAAGTATTTAATTAATAATAATTCAACCTTTAGTCCGTTTTGCGTGAAACGAAAGCCTGTTAACTCAGAAAAATGAATCTTTTTCATTAAAAATAATATCAAAGCTTAATTTCTTTTAGAAGTTAGTTGATTTTGTGACTTGTTTGATTATCAGTCAAGTTACGTGCCGAGACGAGTCCGAAAAATTCCGGAAAAATGGGAAACGAGTCAAATAACGATCAGTTGAGCGATCAGCGAGTCGATTTTGGTTTTAAAAATTATTTTAACCATAAATATGATTATGTGCTTATGTGCTTATGTGTATTACGTGGTTAATCGAGTCTTACTTGTTATATGTAACACATGAGTCAGTCATAAGCGCATGGGTAGATGTTAGGATCAGTTTGAAGTCAATTCAAGATGCAAATGAAGTACGACGTGACTTAACCAGTCTGTTTTGCCAACAGAAGCTAAGCCAGCCAGGCCAGTTGAGTCGGTAATAGTCCAAGGTGATAGACATAAGTGATTCAATTGCAGTAAGTCGCGCAGAAGGCAAGATTTTTCCTCTATTCTACTTTCTGAATAGTGATATTGATTCAAATATTTATCACATTTATATTCTCTTGATTATTGTTCTTGATCACTAATATACAATCCCTATTCCTTTGTTCATATTTCATTTCAATTCTTGATTTCTCCGTTTCTTTGAATTCTTGATTCATATTCTGTTGGTAACACATGGAGATTGATATATTCTAGTGTTTGGAATATATCAAAGCATACCGATTGTCCCGGTTGCTAAGTGATGGACTGGATAATGATATTTTGGGATTGAGTGTGTCTTAATCCTGAGGACCGGGATGACTGTGCCTCGACGTGGGCCGTAGTGCCTGGGTACCCGACTGGATCTATATATTGAGATATGGATCTGTATTATATTCTGACTGATCAGCAGAATATAGATGCAAACTTGTGTCCAGTTTAGTTTATTTGTACTCGCCAGTAATGGCCTTCTTTCTATTCTCGTGAGGTTATATCTTGGCAGATATACCTGGGATGGCGGATTCATTTAAAATGCTTTAACACTGTTTATATATTTGTGGACTTGTTGAGCAACTTTTGGCTCACCCCTTTTGTTGTTATTCACCTTATTGTTTTCAGTTAAGAAGGTATATGAAACCAATCAGGACTCGAGTGGTAAAGAAGCGGGTCAAGTCTCAGGATCCTCTCATACCCAATGTGTTGATCCCAATCCAGGAAGAAAGTTTTGAGTTACCCGAGCAGGTGGAGTGTTGATAGATAGTATGTGTGTGTGTTTGAATAAAAGTTGAACTTAGTTTAAAATGAATTAGACAATGGTTTGTAATAAAGAGAGTTTGTGAGACTTTGAATGTTGGTTTGTAATAAAAGTAGTTAGTGGTTCTTGTTTTCATACTTCAACCTAAAAAGATCCTGGTTAGTGTTAAAGGGGTTTAATTTCATTTCTTTATTAATTGTTAATCAGATTGTAGAGGTTTGGTGATTAGCTAGTAACCCCCAGATTTATACCCCGGGTCTGGAGGGCGTTACAACAAGCATAGAGCACTCTAGCATAAGTTGTAATTAGCTAATAGTTTTGCGTTTCTGTTCTTTATCTTTTTGTGTCAAGTAACAAATAAGTTGTTTTTACAAAAATGCGAAAAAATTCTCTATACTGATATCTTATAAGCTTATGTCAAAGTAATATATGAGTTTAAATAACTACTTTCGTTTAATGGAAGAGAAGTGTAGTTGAAATTGTTTATCATGTAGGTGGGAAGGTAATCAAATGATTTGCCTGCTAACTTCTACTGTTAATATCATATACTATATACATGTTAAACAACGAATACCGGGTTAACCTAATCTATATTTTAGAAGGGCACTAGTGACCAAGTGATCCAATGCATGAATTATTGGACTGTATAGTAATTTAGTCTATAATAATATAAATTAGTATATATATATAACCGGGTTGGGTTGGGTTAAGGTTTTGAATATCTAGACTTTAACCCAACCCATTACAAACGGCCCAATCAAAAATCAACCCAATTAACCTCACGGTTTTGGATGGTTCGGTTTGGTCGGCCGAAATTTAGGGTGAGGTTGAGTCTGTTATAACGGGTTGGATAGCCCATAAGCAGCCCTAATAAGCCATATGTGTCGAGAAAAAAACTTTTCCTTTATTTTTAAATCACCTTACCATCTTGATATCTTCCTAAATTTCTTTATTTAATACCATTTCTTTTCTTTATGCTAAAATAACTTACTACATTATATTTTTTTAATGTTTTTTTTAATTTTTAGCTAATGAAATATTATGAAAACAAGTATCTATAAATTCGTATCTTCAATATTCTTTTAAAGCGTCTCTCATATCGTCTTAATCTATTTTTGATTTTTTTTTCAAATTTTTATATTATTAAATCGTAAAAATATTAAATTCATTTTTGACAAATAAATAATATAATTTTATGATATTAGATTTGTGAATAACAAGAGAGCCACTCATTGGAATAAGCATGTTTAACGAGAGAACGACTTTCTAAACTTGTTGATTTATTATATTTACTAGCATTAATCCCGTGCGATGCACGGGTCCCCATTAATATTTTAAATTTTTATTTATCCAGTTATATTATATTTTTAAAATATTTATATAAATATATAATGATTATAAATTTTTAATAGAAATAATAGAATGACAATGCGATGCACGGGTTCCCATTAATATTTTAAATTTTTATTTATCCAGTTATATTATATTTTTAAAATATTTATATAAATATATAATGATTATAAATTTATAATAAAAATAATAGAATAACATGTGGTCGTAATTTAGTAGAATAAATAGACTATTTCTAGTTGTTTAACAAATTAGTAGTTTAACAGATATATAACACTATTATTTATATCTTTTAATAATAGGATAAGTTGTATTCGTAGTTTATTGGATAAGTATACTAAATTTAGTAGTAGTATAATAATTTAGTAGTTTATTAGATATATAACACTATTTATCTATTTTTGTAATAATTAAAATTAGGAAATTATCGTTGAACCAAACCATTGAACCAAATTATCTCTATTCCGGCTATTATAGTATAATATAGATTTATTATTCATAATTTTAGAATGACCAAGATCATGTAAAAAATATGAAAAAAGAAAAAATTTATTATTATAAAAGGCCGCTGCGAATTGCGATTTAGTAAACTAGCTTATAAAGTATTAATTTATAGAAATTTTACATTATACTTTCGCAATGCAGTACGAATTATATCATATATATATAATTAATTAGAGTAAGGGAGTTTTGGTGGTATGGGTTGGTCGTCGTACTCAAGAGTATGATTAGCAAGATACATACGTTGATAAACCTAAAAAATAAAATGAGAAAAGTTATAAATTTAATATGTAAATATTTAATACCTTTCTAGATAATTAAATAATATAGGACTAAGTAATAATAAGTTTAAGTCTTTTTAAATGTAGGAATTAATATGAGAAAATTTATAAATATAATATGTAAATATTCAATACCTTTCTAAATGATTGAATAATATAGGAATTAGTAATAATAATTTTAAGTCTTTTTAAATGTAAATATGTTATATCCTGTAAGAAGCCGTAGTATGCACCTAGCACGATCATAAAGTTGATAAACCTAAAACTAATACCAGAAGGTACGAATATGTAAATATTCAATACATTTCTAGATAATTAAATAATTTAGGAATAAGTAACAATAATTTTAAGTCTTTTTAAATGTATATATGTTATAGTTAAAGGAGTTAATATGGCACTATTGTGTGGTTTGGTAGTCATGGGGCTGACAATATCATTTCACACGTGTTAAAATCATATAAAACTCCCCTACCCTTACTTCCACACCGTGCAAAAAATAATTTTCACAATTAACTCTAATTATTTCTAATATATTTATAATACGTAAGTATTGACAATAAAGAGAAATTAATTAAAGTTAAAATATTTTAATATATATTAAAATATTAATATAATTAAAAATATATAATACATAAATAAATATAAATTCCAATGAAAATACTAAGATGTAAATAATTAAATTAACACGAAAATGAAAAAATTTAACATGTTTATACATAAAATATAATATCCATAACATGACCACTACAAAACAAATATATAAATCTTGAATATAATATATATTATTTGACATGTTTAAAAATATATTATATACAGTGTATTATTTAAAAGGATATAAATAAGAGAAAATACTAATAACAAATATGTAAAAATAAATTTTACTACACTATTTTTTGGTAAAATAATAATCACCACACAGACATGTTATCAAAAAAACCTTTTAAGGTGAATTTAAAATTTTAGTTAGAAATTTCACTTACACGTATATTTCCAATGTTTATGCTAAAAATTTAAAAATAAATTAACAAATATAATCTAAAATAATACAAAAGTAGATATTTTGATTTATTGAAATTAATATGTTGCAAAAATATAATTGTAAATAAGTTAATAAATATAAAAAACTTGAAAATATATTATCTATTACTTTATATGTTTAAAAATATAATTTAAGAAAATATAAATAAGAGAAAATAATAAGAACAAACATGTAAAAATAAATTTTACTACACTTTTTTTGGTAAAATAATAATCAACACATAGACAAACATGTTATTAAAAAAAACTTTTAATGTGACTTTAAATTTTTAATTACAAGTAAATTAACAAATATAATGTAAAATTATACAAAATGTAGATATTTAGATTTATTGAAATTATTTTTTTGCAAAAATATAGTTGGAAATAGTTAAAAAATATATTTTATACAATACTTCCTCCCCCAATGGATTGTTTACATTGGGGGAAGGGGAATCGACATGCATTTTAATTGTTAGGAATGTATGTGCATTAGTTTGATGATATGTTTAACAAAATACTTAAGTAGAAATTTAGTGTCTGTAGCCTCAACGGATAAGACCACTTTGGCTATCCGTTGATGGTGTAGCTTTACTTAGAAATAAGTTTAGTGTTGTAGCATATTTCAGTCTCTGTATTTAAAATGTAATTCTTGGAAGTTGAGAGAAACTATGAGTCATGTTGACTACTAGATGATATGCAGATAGGAAGGCCAATTGTAAATACTTCATGCCTTGTAATTTTGTATAAGTGAAGTGGTATCAACGGATGACTTAAAGACCTTCAACGGATAAGAAGCTAAGCTTCAACGGATGTCTCTAAAGCTTCAACGGATAAAGTCATCAACGGATAACATCCTTCAACGGATGAGTGCATCAACGGATGAAAGTTTCAACGGATGTTCTGATGATTAGCCGTTGATAAGAGGTAGTTGTACCTACAGACAGAGGCACATGGGTTGATAGAGACAACTGAGATGTGGTAGCCGAATTTCAGGAACAACAGAAAAAGCAGCCGTTCTTCTCTGGTACAAAGATGCAATAGTCAACAAAGTACTGGAGTGAACAGGAAAAGAAGCAAGTGAAGATCTTATTTTATTACTGTATTTTATATTGTTCTTCACTTGTACACTTGGTAATATATAAACCAAGTAGAAGCTAGTAATCAGATGAGAGATTTTCCAGAGCTGTTTAGAAAAACATTGAGAGAAAATTCATCTAGTTTGTACTAGGATGCAGCTGTGATCAACATTGTTTAATCACAGATTTTCTAATATACCATCTCTGGTGGAACAACAAATCCACCAGAAAAGTTTTTAAGGTCTGTTGTGTTCTTTACATTTGTGCTTGAATATATATCTGTCTGCATTAGCTTAAAGCAATTCACACACTTGTTCTTCTTGAACACACAACCTTCATAAACTGCTCAAAACTTGAAAAAGTTTTGAGATTTACATTCAACCCCCCTTCTGTAAATCTCATTGTTAGTCCACTAGGAATAACAATTGGTATCAGAGCAGGCTCTTGACACACAAAGAGTTTAAAGATCTTGGAATCTAACAAAGATGAGTAAGAAGGATATTGGAGTAAAGATCCCAGTTCTTGACAAAGACAGTTATCACCATTGGAAGGTGAAAATGCACCTTCATCTACTCTCCCAAGATGAAGGTTATGTAAACTGCATTGAGAATGGTCCTCACATTCCCCACAAAGTAGCAACAGTTGCTACAGCCACAGTTGCTGTTGGTCAATCCATTCCAAAACCTAGAGCAGAATGGACAATGGAAGACACAGAAGAAGTCCACAAGGATAAGAAGGCTATGAACATTTTGTTTAATGGTCTTAACATGGATATGTTTGATAATGTGATAAATTGCACAACTGCCAAAGAGGTTTGGGACACAGTTCAACTACTGTGTGAAGGTACAGAACAAGTGAAAGAAAACAAAATGCAGCTTCTCATTCAACAGTATGAATACTTTCATTTTGAAGAAAATGAATCTTTAAACGAAACATTCAATAGATTTCAAAAGCTGTTGAATGGACTGAAGCTGTATGGAAGAGTGTACCAAGTGAAGGATTCAAATCTTAAATTTTTAAGATCCTTGCCAAAGGAATGGAAACCCATGACTGTCTCCTTAAGAAACTCTCAAGATTATAAGGACTTCACTCTTGAAAGATTGTATGGAATCTTGAAGACTTATGAACTAGAGCTGGAACAGGATGAGGTATTGGAGAAGGGGAGAAAGAAAGGAAGTTCAGTTGCATTGGTAGCTGAAAATGAGAGGAAATGCAGACAAGAAACTGCGAGATCTACATCAAACTCCAAAGATGGTATAAGAAGTCAGGAATCAAGCAAGGGGAAAGAGCAAGCTGCTGAAAATGAAGACAACTCCAGCCAAGATGACTCAGATGGAATTGATGAGCATCTTGCATTTCTGTCCAGAAGATTTGCAAAGATGAAATTCAAGAAAAACACTAGAGCCACTAAACCTCACAAAAACACTGTGGACAAATCCAAGTTCAAGTGTTTCAATTGTGGTATAAGTGGACACTTTGCAGGTGAGTGCAGAAAGCCAACTTCTGAAAAGAAGAAATTTGAACAAGTAGATTACAAAAAGAAATATTTTGATCTGCTCAAGCAAAAGGAGAGGGCTTTCATTACTCAAGAAAAGGACTGGGCAGCTAATGGAGATGAAGAGGATGAAGATGTGGAGTATGTCAACCTTGCTCTCATGGCTGATTCTGAAGAAAATGAAGTTAGTTCATCAAGCAATCAGGTAATCACTACTGACTTAACACAGCTTACTAAAGAAGAGTGCAATGATGCCTTTAATGACATGTCTACTGAATTGTATCATTTGCGTGTATCTCTTAAATCTCTTGCTAAAGAAAATAGTAGGATTAAAGAGAACAATCTGTTTTTAAGTAATAGAAATGCTTTGTTAGAAGATAAGATGATTGACCTAGAGAAAACTAAGTTGCATTGTATATCTGTTGAAAATGAACTAGCTGAATCTGTTAAGAAAGTAGAAATACTTTCCAATCAATTAGAGAAAGATCAAGAGGTGATTAAAGTCTGGAAGACATCTAGGGATGTAAGTGCTCAAATTGCTAAGGTCCAAGGAATTGAATCATTCTGTGAAACTGCCTGGAATAAAAATAAAAAGAAACTAGAATTAATTGATGGACTGTCAATGGATGTGGAATCAACGGATGATGAAAGTTATCCGTTGAAGGAAGAAAAGGAGCATCCGTTGAAGGTTCCTCAATTAAAACAGGCAGATGTTTCTAAAAGAGAGAATCTAAAGAAACTCAACAAAAAGTTTGGTTCAACCTCAAAGAACTTTGTCAAAGAAGAAGCAAGCACATCCAAAGATGTCAGTAAGGTGAATGTAGGGCACATGACCTTAGAACAGTTAAATAATAGGCTCAAGATGGTTGAGGATAAAAAGGAATCTAAAAGAAAATCCAACAGAAATGGGAAGGTAGGAATTAATAAACACAACAATTACACACCTGATAGGTATGCTCCTAGAAAAAGCTGTGTGCATTGTAGTAGTGTTAATCATCTATCTGCTAATTGTAAATCCATTAAGAAGACTCCCATAACTGTACCCTCTTCTATGCCTAATATGTCTGCATCACCTCTGCATGCTATGCCTGTTATGTCTCAACAAAATCCTTATGCACATTTTGTAAACATGCCATATTTTAACAATCCTTATCTTGCTGCATGTAGTATGCCTCAAATGCCATACAATATGCCCATATGGAATAACATGTTTGCACAATCAATGCCTAATAATTTTACAAATGTGCTAAATGATTCTGTGACTAACCCTACACCTCAACCAACTACATCTAAGACCAAGGTTGACTCAAACTCACCTAAGTCTAAAGATACAGGAGGAATGAAGTCTAGGAGAAAGGCTAACAAGAATGGACCCAAGGAAACTTGGGTACCAAAATCAAATTGATTGATTTTATGGTGTGCAGGGAAATGAAAGAAATCTATGGTACTTGGACAGTGGTTGTTCAAGACACATGACAGGAGATTTCTCCCTGCTCACCGAGTTCAAGGAGAGAGCTGGCCCTAGCATAACCTTTGGAGATGACAGCAAAGGGTTTACTATGGGATATGGCTTGATTTCAACAAGGAATGTCATCATTAATGAAGTTGCATTAGTTGATGGTCTCAAGCACAATTTACTGAGCATCAGTCAACTATGTGATAGAGGGAATACAGTTTCCTTCAACTCTGAAGCCTGTGTTGTCACTAGTAAGAAAGACAACAAAGTGGTTCTAACTGGAGTTAGAAAAGGAAATGTGTACATAGCTGACTTCAACTCTACAGATGCAGAATCCATTACTTGTCTCTTCAGCAAAGCAAGCACAGTTGAAAGTTGGCTATGGCACAAGAAGCTATCTCACTTGAATTTCAAGACAATGAATGATCTAGTCAAAAAGGACTTAGTTAGAGGAATCCCTCTAGTTGAATTCTCAAGGGATGGTTTGTGTGATGCTTGTCAGAAAGGCAAACAAAGGAAAGCATCATTCAAAAAGAAGCTTGAAACAACAATTGATGAACCATTACAGCTGCTACATATGGATTTGTTTGGACCAGTCAATGTATTGTCTATTGCAAGAAAAAGATATTGCTTAGTGATTGTAGATGATTTCTCAAAGTTCTCATGGGTCTATTTTCTTGGATCAAAGGATGAAGCAAGTGAAATCATTATCAATCACATCAGGCAAGTCAACAATCATCCTGACTTGAAGGTTAGAAATATCAGGAGTGACAATGGAACTGAATTCAAGAATTTGACATTAAGGCTGTTCTGTGAAGAAAATGGAATCATGCATGAGTTCTCAGCTCCAAGAACACCTCAGCAAAATGGGGTTGTTGAAAGAAAGAACAGATCTTTAATTGAAACTGCCAGAACAATGCTTGAAGAATCAAAGTTACCAACATATTTCTGGGCTGAAGCTGTTAATTGTGCCTGCTTCACTCAGAATATTTCTTTGATCAATCAAGCTGTAATAACCCCAATTTTCGGGAAATTTTTGAAACCCTTATGAATAGTGTTTTTGCTGAACGAGAAAACTTTTCATGCCACGCTATGTAGGGGTTCTGTTATTGATCTTATGGGATATTATTAGTACTCTATGAAGTATATAAGTGTATGTAAAGATCGTCAGAATCCAATTCCGAACACTTTGGTTTTTCCCGGAAATCCACAATATACGGAGAGAATTGAGTATAAGGTAACAGGATAAAAAGGATTTAAATTAAAGGATTATAAAAGAGGATCATAGAAGGAATATAATATATTGAGAAAGGTTAAGGGAACCTAAGTAATAAGATCCCGGGTATGATCCTTCAAACGATAAAACGAGAACGAAGGTTAAGCGAACCGTATAGCAGATCAGCGGTCATTAGGCAAACGATTAGGAAGTTAATCAAAGGGATTAATGGGAATGATGTCATCCAACCAATAGAAAGAAGACAAGGAAGGAAGGATGACATCATGTGGATGAGATAAGCATGACATGGGAAGGAGGAGGTGTGGTGGCTTTGTAACCACACAAATCCAAGGGCAAGAAGGTAATTCACTAAAGCAAAAACAAAACCAAATCAACCAACCAAGCAAATCATTTCATTTTCATCAAACAAAACACAAAATTCTCCATTCTTCATGAAGCTCTCGGGTGGGTTTCTTAATTTTTGAAAGTCCAAGCTCCTCCACTTGTTATTTTCCAAGGTAATTATCCTAGCTTCTCCTAGTTAAGTTACATACTTCCTATAAGTTTAAGCTTCTAATTCCAAGCCAATCTTTTTCTATAAATCATCAAAGAAGATGGTGAATAGTGTTTTCAAGAACTAAAATTTGTGTTCTTGAAGTTGTGTTTAGATTAAGCTTGGATAAAGACTTTAAAGGTGATTCCAAGCCATCCTCTTGATTCTCCACTCTCCAAGGAAGGTATAAACTACAAACCCTAGCTTTAGTTTTGAGTAATTAGGATTGAATGTGTTTGATTTAGCATATGTGAAGCATGATGCTTGAATGGTTGAAGTTTGGTTGAGTTGTAGAGATTAGTTGGTTTTGTTGTATTGTTGGAGTTGTAAATCTTGGTAATTAGTTAAAGAACCTAAGTAAAGCTTTTAGTTCATGTGAGGAATAAGTATAAATGGTAAATGTTGTGGTTTTGAATAAAAGAACTTAAGTATGATTAAAGTTAAGTTTAGGCATAAGTATGAATGATTAAATTGAATTGGTTGGGGTTGTTATGATGTGATAAGGATGGAGGATGGTTGTATGTTGGATTTGAGGTTGATTTGGGTTGTTTGTGAATGGGTTAAAATTTGGAAATCACGTAAACATAGCCGTCGTAACGTCCGATTTTCTTTGGACTGTTTTTGTGCATAGCATTAGGACCCGAGAACCCCCTGCTAGATTGTGACCACTGCCATGATTAGATAGCTCATGTTACGAGCTTCGTTTTGATATGTAGTTCGTTCGATTCCGATGCACGGTTTAGGAGAAACGACCGTTTCAAGTAACGGCGTTTCGCGAACGAAACTTTTTCCCTCGCCTTACTTTGAAACATAGATTAAAGACCAAAAAGGGTTAATTAATGTATGAAACATTTATGGTAAGTGTGTTAGGCAGTTGGTAAGACACTCGCGAAGGAATCGCTTTAAAACTCGTAAAGGTTAAATTATTAAAAATGGTGGAGCCGAGGGTACCCGAGTGGCTTAAGCGAATCAGTGAGCGCAAAACAAGCGTTAGAGTCTAAGTTAGTTAAAGTATAGATTTACAAGTGACTTTGGTTTAATTCCAACTTACTTGTTGTTTATAGGTTACCAGACTCGTCCCGAGCCATTCGTAACCCCAGTCGCTCAGGCAAGTTTTCTACCCGTTATACTGTTGTTGTGATGTAAATATATGTATATGCATTATCTTGTGATATTGCATGATTGTTATTAGCAAATTTTGCGATATATTGGAGCATGCTAATATGGTATATATGCATGTCTGTTTCGTAATCTGGTTATCTATCTGTTGATTTCAATGCTTATAGTTGCATAATACCTATGCTAGAAATAAGCAAGTAGTTGCGTATACCCTTAGTATAGGGGATAAAAGGTGAACATATTTCTAAACCGGGAGTCGATGTTCCCGAGTATATATATATATATATATTTATTATATATATATATATATGGATATAGTTTTTAAAACTATTAATCAAATAAGGTTTATTCGATAACTTTAACTTTATTTTATTATTGAATATTATTTCAAATATTATTCGAAGGCGTATGACTCCTTTACATTATTTTTTTGAATATTATTTGAATATTCATTTGAGGATGTATGACTCCTTTATTTTATTTAATGAATATTATTTATAATATTCATTCGAGGTATTTTGACTCAGCTTGTTTTATTTATTGAATATTATTTGAATATTCATTTGAGGATCTATGACTCCGATTATTTGCTGAGATATATTCTTTAATTTATTAAAGAATAAGGTGTCGATAATCAAACTTATTTTTGATTATTCAAATAAAGATATTACTTTCGTATAAGTATATCTTTGATTATTTGCTATTCATTTCAAGTATAAGTTTTAATACTTCTACTTCAATTATTTTATAAAGATTATTTTTATGGGAATATTATTTAAATAATAATATTCAGACATTTTCTAAATATTCTGGGGACTGATTTACTTCATTAAATCAGTTTTACTCCAAACACTCTTTAAAGTGTTTTCGAGTCTTTAAAATGATTTTCAAAAGTTAGAGCAGATCCCAAAACTATTTTTATATTTAAGATCTTCCTTTTAAAAAGGGGATTTAAATACTCGCTCAAAACCTGGGGGATCCGGCTCGGTGGTGTGTTTTATATTCGCAACAAGGTGGCTGTCTTGGTAAAAGAGTTTTTGATTACTTACCCAATATTCGGGAAGTAAAATTCTTGGAACAAGTTAATCCATTAACAGGCATCGCCTGGGAAATATCGGTGAGTTTTCCTTTCCAACTAGGTACGACTTCTTGGTGGAGCCGTATCAACAAGTTTCTACTTGGGGAAAGGGGGAAACGAGCTTTACGTTTCAGAGTCATGGATTTCATCTAAACTAGGAGTGGCGTAAGTGGTCGAGTAGCGCCGGCCCAGCCTTATTATATTGGCCCAAATGGCCTGGAAGTTCCGCTAAGGCGGTCCATTCCTTAGGAGTTCAGTGTTCGGTTGACAAGTAAATCCGACAGGTTCTCCTCTACATGTAGAAAATGGTGGGGTTGTACTACTACGACTGATCATCGTAAGTGGTCTTCCTGGCGCGGTAAACTCCCATAATGAGTTCATCATCCAATTGGATATTTCTGCAACACTACCCAAAGCACTTCGATAGAAAGGCTACGGTTGGGCGATTGTTGAGTGTTGGCAGGGTCAAGTTTTCAAAATAATGTTTGCATCAAATGAAGTATCTCATAACTTCATTTTATTTTGATGATATTTTAAAGGTTGAATCTATTCAAGTATTATCTTGTAGTCTCGTCTATGTGATGAACTTTGGAAACTAATTATAACTTGAATGGTGGTAGTTCAAGTAGTATTTGGAAAAGATATAAGTATATTGGAGTATTTTGTAACTTCATCTTTTAAACTTATATCTAGTAAATGATTATCTTATGCATGACAAAGATTTTCAGAAAAACGTTGAGACAAGGTTAGATATATGAGATCACCTCGCAACGATATTTTTATACAGTTATACACTGGAATTCTGTGTGTATTATGCATGGAAGAGGACTTCCAATATTTTGAAAAGTATATATGTATATATACTGAATATTTTGCGACTTCATCGCATTAAGATATCAAACTTGGTTCATTTCTTTTGACCAAGACTTTCATGAGTATTATGAGTAGGCTCAGATATTGTAAATCATTATACATATTATTTTGGTGGGCTTGCTGCTCACCCTTGCTTTATTTCTTCATCACACAACAACAGTTAGGAAAGATGGCCAGACTCCAGCAGACCCAGCGCAAGCGCGTGGGAAGCGTCCTGTGTCTTCCCGTTGATGTTGTAGCTGCTATAGCTGCAGAGGTAGATCTATTGTAGATCAGACCATCTACTTTTGAGAATCAATTATGTATAATTATAACTTGTGGCAGATAATGGCAATTAACTGTAAATTTATCAAGTAATCATTTTGGGTTGTAATAACTTTTAAATTGTGGATTCAAAGACTTGTACTTATTTAAATTTCATCTCTGAGACTATAACGGGTTGTGGTGTGTGTTAGTGTGGGGTCACAACATAAGGTTATTTATTAATTAAGTGAAGTGATATTGTGGAAAGAAAGACCGTGACGACCCGGATCCCCGACCCCGGATCTGGGGGTGTTACAGAAATGGTATCAGAGCTAAGCGTTATAAACCTCAGAGATGATGGGACGTTAAGATAATAAGTTAACTAAGATAATAAGAACTCTTGCCAAGTTCATAGTCGGGCTACCTAACGTAGCACTGACAGTTAAAACCCTTATGGGAACCCTTATAAATATCGTGATAGGAGCGTAGTTCGTTATCGTATATGGTAGCGGGACTCCGAACCCTGATGTTGAGGAGCAACAGCGCGATGATATTTTATTACTAATTGGAGATCGGATTGTGGATCCGATAGAGTGTACATAATGCAGGACCGGATGATGTTGATATTGAGGATGTAGCGGTTGAGGATGTTGTCCTAGAAGGGATAGTTAGTTGAGGAGGATCCCATGGAGGATCCTGACAAGATTGGATAAAGGACCACTGATGAATTGATGACCATGGTTAGGGCAACTACCAGAGGTAGGATTGGCCGGTCACTACCGGAGGTTCGTTCAAGTTTGTAAAGATAGTAAGCCCCTTTAACGCGGCTTACTCGTAAGACTGAGAAGTTCGAATGGACAGAGAAATGCGAGAACAGCTTTCAAGAACTGAAGCAGAGGTTGGTGATGGCCCTTATGCTGGCGTTGCCGGATGGAAAAAGAGATTTCGTGAAGTATAGTGACGCTTCGCACAAGGGCTTAGGGTGCGTGCTTATGCAGCACGGTAAGGTAATCGCGTACATGTCAAGACAATTAAGGTAATATGAAATTCGATATCCCCGCTCATGAGCTTAGGCTCGTGGCAATAGTTTTACCCTAAGGATTGGAGGCACTACTTGTATGGAGAGAAGTGCAAGAATTACCTAAGCCATAAGTGCTCTAGTACATTTTCACGAAGAAAGAGCTCAACATATGCCAGAGGAGGCAGTTAGAGCTAATCAAGAATAATGATTGGGAGATTCTTTATCATTCGGGGAAAGCCAATATGGTGGCTGATGCCCTTAGTAAAAAGGAGAGACTCAAGATGATAATGTCTCTTGGAAAGTTGATAAGAGATTTTGAAAAAAAAAAAAAAAAAAAAAAAAAAAAAAAAAAAAAAAAAAAATGGAAATAGATATGAAGGTAACCGGAGCCGGTACCGAAAAGCTGTTTGAGATTGCAATACAGTCCGAATTATTGGAAAAGAGCATATTGTGCCAGAAAAGTTATGAGTGAAGGCAGAGAGCCAACAATTAGATAAAAGATTAATATCGAGAAAGATGATAAGGGAATAATGAGGTATTCCTATAGAATTTGGGTTCCGAAAGTTCAAGAGCGTAAGGATGAGAACTTAGATGAGAGCCATAGTTTGAGGAATAAGATTTAGAGCAAACCCAGAGTGTGATAGTCAGGGAGGTTGCCATCAAGAAAGAAAGAACCCATAACATAATATAGTGGAAAAAAAAAAGGTTTTTAATGTATAGATAACCCCGATTATGGGAGAAGGTTGAAACATTTCATACTAAGGAAACAGAAAGTCGAGTAAGGAAAGGAGACCCGAGACGGTACTCCTATACGGAAATTCATGGACCTGTCTAAAGAGAACTTAGACTATTATCCCCAACCACCACCCTGAGGAGACAGTGCGGTGGGAAATTCTTTCAGGACCTTTAAATCGCTAAGCTCTCAGAGTTCCAAGGAACAAGCTGACCCAGTCGAGGCAAGAGCCTGGCTAAAGGAAATATAGGAATCATTTGAGATTCTAAATGATTGACGAATCACAAAAGACTGTTTTTATCACTTACCCTCCTAAGAGAGAGACCACCCGCTGGTGAAAGGCCAAGGAAGGCACGGAGCAAGAGATTATAATAAACTGATTAAAGTTCAGCCAATTGTTTTCGGGAAAGTAATTCCCAAAGATAAGGAGATAGTGTAAAAGCTTTAGAGCCAGAACAAAGGCAGACGAGTATGATAAATTATGAATCTAAGTTGTAAAAGTTATCAAGATTCGTTCTGAGGACACGAATCCAGAATGACGGGATATTTGAAATCAATGCTTATGTTGTGTTGGTTCATGAAATAATGATAAGAGAAAGGAAAATAAAAAAAGAAATTGAAGTGGAAAGGAATATAAAGGCAAGAGAGTTGAGGAATGATAAGGGAGTTGGGTATGAGGAAACCCTAAAGACTCGTAGAAATAGAAATAGAAAAGTATGTAATCGTCCGGATGTGAGTGATTCACCATGAGTTAAATTGATGGTTGAAGGTATAAGAGATACATATATTTTATCCCCTGTAAGTTGGGAAGATTCGAGGAAACCTTGAGATAATTCGAAGGATAAATAATGAGACGCGGATAGACTGAGGAGACAAGGAAGTAAGAAATTAGGAAAAATTGGATGAAGGAAGTGACCTTCAAGAATGTGAAGTGTAAGACCGGTGGCTCGATACCCAGAAAGGGAGACGCCAGGTATGAGAGATATCCCAACATTGAGATGACTGTTGAGATAAACAGCAAAAGTAAATAAGGAATTATTAAAAAGAAGTTCACGTTGAACATGACCAATATCTTCCAGAACATCCATGTTATCATTACCAAATCAGGAAAGAAAAGCAGATGACCATTGTTATCTTTTGGAGGCCATATGGATTGACCTCAATTTGAATAAGGATGCTATTATGAAGTTAGGTATAGACTATCGAGGTGGGAATGATGAATAAGATAATCTATCAAGGATATATGACTTGATTTATCCATGGAAGGATGCAGGTACCTTTTAAAGGTGGAATTAAGGATAGAACATTGGTAACTTAAAATGAATCCTAGGGGAATGCATACAGGTTGGCATTTCACCCTTAATAGGGATAGTATGAGTTTTGACAGTATGAATTGGAAAATATTAAGGTAATGATGACCTTTAAGGATCAGTGGAGAAATTTTTCAGAAGTATATAGACAATGGTTCTAGTAATAGTGAATGGTATTTTGATATGCCCTGTATCTAGGGAATACAGGAGGAACGATTCAAGGATAACCTTAGAGGTTTTGCAATGAGAAAGGTAATATTCAAAATTCTCAAGAATGGAAATGTTGATAAAGGAAATATGACGTAATTATAATGATGCCAAGTGGGGCACGTGTTAAACCACGAGAAAGTATGGATCGAACCAGTAAAAGTCAAAATTGTTCAGGGCAATTAGGACTTAAAAAAAAAAAAAAAAAAAAAAAAAAAAAAAAAAAAAAAAAGGATGTTCTAATTATGATTGAGAGTCAGTCATGACAGTGATTAACCTCTAAAGACTGAGGCAATAACTTATGGAAAAATGGTGATTTTTTTTTTACTCATCAGATTTTAAGGAAAGCATTTTCACATAAGCTGTGATTGAAATAAGGTAGAAATTTATTTGGAGGTGGTTAATGTGACATTGACTGTAAGGAAATTTTACTATCAGGAAAGGCCAAAGAGGTGGCCGACACTTTAAAGGTAAGAGGATAATTATAGGCGCTCGTGCGAGAGGAATACAGTGATGATGGTTAAAGTTGTGAAGGTTGTATTATGGTTTGGAAGATTGACTTTCCTTCTGATGACTGTGCAATACCCGACCGTAATAGTAGTTGGTAAAGGTTTAATTCGCGTAATCGCCATGAACGGGCTATCTATCTTAGGAGGTCCTATCTTGAGATAAGCCAGGACCATGTTTCAAAAAGGACTAAACAAACCTTTGAGTTAAGTCTTCTATTGAAGGCATATGATTACGAATGGTATTAACCTGCTATCGTTGCTTTGATTGAAACTCTTCTGCACTTTTATCTGCTTCATGTCATGAAGGTACGTCAGAGTTTGGAGTGTTCTTCATAAATTGTGATTGGTGGTTATGTTAACTCCTTAGGAGAATTAGATACGAGATGTATGGACTCCGTATGGTTAGTTATTAAGATTTCATGGAAAATGAATGACTACAGTGGGTCAGTGGAGGACCATAGTAAGGCAGCAATGATTCTGCGAGTAGTGAGCTGATTACAACCATGAGAGTTGTATTGGAATGGGTGTTGAGATTGAGTACCACTAATCGGGTCGTGGTAGTGTATAAGTTATCATTGATAGACTAATTAAGTAGAGTATCTACCTATTGAATATTTATTCTTTCTTATCAATAGAGAGCCGTATTATTATACGAGGAAGGTTGCGATGCGAGCATAGAATCCTAGTAACAGTGATATATAGAATGAGATCCCAGATTCGATTTTCGATGTCGAGGGAGTTTCAAAGGTGATTGTGTATAAGCTCGAGGAAGAGCATGGGTCCATAGAATGATGGACGGGATAGAGAAAATATTTAGGCACGTGAAATACGATGCTATAATACTTGATGTTGATATAAATACATATATGTTTTGTTCTCCTATGACAAACCTCTATAGTTCAGAGGTAGATTCCAAGCCAGATATTTTGTGGCAGTATATTTTTTTCATATATACAATTCTCTTCAGTTCGTTCTTTTCTCTTCTTTTCATTTCATGTAAGCTGAGAAGAACAACCCTTCCAGAAAGGGGAGGTATTGCCGAATGACTATCTATCTGTGTGATAGAAGCCTAGTAGGATACCAGCTATTGTTTAATTGCTTGTCAAGTACTAAAGGCTGGCCACCTTCTGTACTAACTATGCGATATAACAAGTGTTCATGATCTTAGTGATCTCTCAACAAATTCCTTTACTTCTATTTGATTGATCAAATTTTGGAAAATAGAAGCAACTGAAAAAGGAGTAATAAAGTGGTGGTAGTATGCGGAATGGGAACACATTCGTGATACTAAGGTTGACGTGGTTATTAAAAGGTTATAGAATGCTAACGAGCAAAAGTATAACCAGTATAATATTAGGAACGGAAGGTAGTAGCGATTACGAACTGGAAAAGAATGGGTATTGAGAAGCAGAAGCTCTAATGTTAAAAGCAATAATGAAAGTCTGTGTAATAGACTTGAAAGAATTTGGAATGATCACTTAATTCGGATTGAGTTATCTTACGACAATAGATCATATGTCATTATCGAGATGTCGCCTTATGAGATCATTGAGGGAAGACAATGTCGATCTCCCTTATGTTAGGATGAAGTTGTAGAGCGCAAGATGCTCAGACCAGTAGTAGTCCAAAGGACCAAGGATATGATAGATCTAATCAGAGGACGGCTGGTAGTAGCCCAAGATGGACATGATAAGTATGTTGATTTGACACGAAAGGATAAAGAATATGAAATAGGGGACCTAGTAATGTTATAGGTATCCCTTGGAAAGGATTGATGAGGTTCGGAAAGAAAGGAAAGCTAAGTCTACAATTGGTTGGACCCTTGGATATATTAAGACGTTTGGGAAGTTAGCATATGAGCTAGCCCTAACCCCGAACATGTAGCAGGTCGTAACGTGTTCCACGTATCAATGTTAAGGAAGTGTAATTCGGATGCCAGACAAATAGGGGCATATGAGCGCATAAACATGCAACCAGACGTAACCTATATGGAGCAACCAGGAAGGGTATAGAGTAAAAAAGGAACGAGTGCTTAGGAGAAGGGTTATCAAACTAGTAAGAGTTTGATGGTAGAACCACAATGTGGGAAAATTTACTCGAGAGTTAGAAAGTGCAATGCTAAGAGAGTATCCCTATTCATTTTCTATCTGATTCCGGGACGGAATCCTTTTAAGGAGGGGAGACTGTAATAACCCCAATTTTCGGGAAATTTTTGAAACCCTTATGAATAGTGTTTTTGCTGAACGAGAAAACTTTTCATGCCACGCTATGTAGGGGTTCTGTTATTGATCTTATGGGATATTATTAGTACTCTATGAAGTATATAAGTGTATGTAAAGATCGTCAGAATCCAATTCCGAACACTTTGGTTTTTCCCGGAAATCCACAAGATACGGAGAGAATTGAGTATAAGGTAACAGGATAAAAAGGATTTAAATTAAAGGATTATAAAAGAGGATCATAGAAGGAATATAATATATTGAGAAAGGTTAAGGGAACCTAAGTAATAAGATCCCGGGTATGATCCTTCAAACGATAAAACGAGAACGAAAGTTAAGCGAACCGTATAGCAGATCAGCGGTCATTAGGCAAACGATTAGGAAGTTAATCAAAGGGATTAATGGGAATGATGTCATCCAACCAATAGAAAGAAGACAAGGAAGGAAGGATGACATCATGTGGATGAGATAAGCATGACATGGGAAGGAGGAGGTGTGGTGGCTTTGTAACCACACAAATCCAAGGGCAAGAAGGTAATTCACTAAAGCAAAAACAAAACCAAATCAACCAACCAAGCAAATCATTTCATTTTCATCAAACAAAACACAAAATTCTCCATTCTTCATGAAGCTCTCGGGTGGGTTTCTTAATTTTTGAAAGTCCAAGCTCCTCCACTTGTTATTTTCCAAGGTAATTATCCTAGCTTCTCCTAGTTAAGTTACATACTTCCTATAAGTTTAAGCTTCTAATTCCAAGCCAATCTTTTTCTATAAATCATCAAAGAAGATGGTGAATAGTGTTTTCAAGAACTAAAATTTGTGTTCTTGAAGTTGTGTTTAGATTAAGCTTGGATAAAGACTTTAAAGGTGATTCCAAGCCATCCTCTTGATTCTCCACTCTCCAAGGAAGGTATAAACTACAAACCCTAGCTTTAGTTTTGAGTAATTAGGATTGAATGTGTTTGATTTAGCATATGTGAAGCATGATGCTTGAATGGTTGAAGTTTGGTTGAGTTGTAGAGATTAGTTGGTTTTGTTGTATTGTTGGAGTTGTAAATCTTGGTAATTAGTTAAAGAACCTAAGTAAAGCTTTTAGTTCATGTGAGGAATAAGTATAAATGGTAAATGTTGTGGTTTTGAATAAAAGAACTTAAGTATGATTAAAGTTAAGTTTAGGCATAAGTATGAATGATTAAATTGAATTGGTTGGGGTTGTTATGATGTGATAAGGATGGAGGATGGTTGTATGTTGGATTTGAGGTTGATTTGGGTTGTTTGTGAATGGGTTAAAATTTGGAAATCACGTAAACATAGCCGTCGTAACGTCCGATTTTCTTTGGACTGTTTTTGTGCATAGCATTAGGACCCGAGAACCCCCTGCTAGATTGTGACCACTGCCATGATTAGATAGCTCATGTTACGAGCTTCGTTTTGATATATAGTTCGTTCGATTCCGATGCACGGTTTAGGAGAAACGACCGTTTCAAGTAACGGCGTTTCGCGAACGAAACTTTTTCCCTCGCCTTACTTTGAAACATAGATTAAAGACCAAAAAGGGTTAATTAATGTATGAAACATTTATGGTAAGTGTGTTGGGCAGTTGGTAAGACACTCGCGAAGGAATCGCTTTAAAACTTGTAAAGGTTAAATTATTAAAAATGGTGGAGCCGAGGGTACCCGAGTGGCTTAAGCGAATCAGTGAGCGCAAAACAAGCGTTAGAGTCTAAGTTAGTTAAAGTATAGATTTACAAGTGATTTTGGTTTAATTCCAACTTACTTGTTGTTTATAGGTTACCAGACTCGTCCCGAGCCATTCGTAACCCCAGTCGCTCAGGCAAGTTTTCTACCCGTTATACTGTTGTTGTGATGTAAATATATGTATATGCATTATCTTGTGATATTGCATGATTGTTATTAGCAAATTTTGCGATATATTGGAGCATGCTAATATGGTATATATGCATGTCTGTTTCGTAATCTGGTTATCTATCTGTTGATTTCAATGCTTATAGTTGCATAATACCTATGCTAGAAATAAGCAAGTAGTTGCGTATACCCTTAGTATAGGGGATAAAAGGTGAACATATTTCTAAACCGGGAGTCGATGTTCCCGAGTATATATATATATATATATATATATATATTTATATATATATATATGGATATAGTTTTTAAAACTATTAATCGAATAAGGTTTATTCGATAACTTTAACTTTATTTTATTATTGAATATTATTTCAAATATTATTCGAAGGCGTATGACTCCTTTACATTATTTTTTGAATATTATTTGAATATTCATTTGAGGATGTATGACTCCTTTATTTTATTTAATGAATATTATTTATAATATTCATTCGAGGTATTTTGACTCAGCTTATTTTATTTATTGAATATTATTTGAATATTCATTTGAGGATCTATGACTCCGATTATTTGCTGAGATATATTCTTTAATTTATTAAAGAATAAGGTGTCGATAATCAAACTTATTTTTGATTATTCAAATAAAGATATTACTTTCGTATAAGTATATCTTTGATTATTTGCTATTCATTTCAAGTATAAGTTTTAATACTTCTACTTCAATTATTTTATAAAGATTATTTTTATGGGAATATTATTTAAATAATAATATTCAGACATTTTCTAAATATTCTGGGGACTGATTTACTTCATTAAATCAGTTTTACTCCAAACACTCTTTAAAGTGTTTTCGAGTCTTTAAAATGATTTTCAAAAGTTAGAGCGGATCCCAAAACTATTTTTATATTTAAGATTTTCCTTTTAAAAAGGGGATTTAAATACTCGCTCAAAACCTGGGGGATCCGGCTCGGTGGTGTGTTTTATATTCGCAACAAGGTTGCTGTCTTGGTAAAAGAGTTTTTGATTACTTACCCAATATTCGGGAAGTAAAATTCTTGGAGCAAGTTAATCCATTAACAGGCATCGCCTGGGAAATATCGGTGAGTTTTCCTTTCCAACTAGGTACGACTTCTTGGTGGAGCCGTATCAACAAGTTTCTACTTGGGGAAAGGGGGAAACAAGCTTTACGTTTCAGAGTCATGGATTTCATCTGAACTAGGAGTGGCGTAAGTGGTCGAGTAGCGCCGGCCCAGCCTTATTATATTGGCCCAAATGGCCTGGAAGTTCCGCTAAGGCGGTCCATTCCTTAGGAGTTCAGTGTTCGGTTGACAAGTAAATCCGACAGGTTCTCCTCTACATGTAGAAAATGGTGGGGTTGTACTACTACGACTGATCATCGTAAGTGGTCTTCCTGGCGCGGTAAACTCCCGTAATGAGTTCATCATCCAATTGGATATTTCTGCAACACTACCCAAAGCACTTCGATAGAAAGGCTACGGTTGGGCGATTGTTGAGTGTTGGCAGGGTCAAGTTTTCAAAATAATGTTTGCATCAAATGAAGTATCTCATAACTTCATTTTATTTTGATGATATTTTAAAGGTTGAATCTATTCAAGTATTATCTTGTAGTCTCGTCTATGTGATGAACTTTGGAAACTAATTATAACTTGAATGGTGGTAGTTCAAGTAGTATTTGGAAAAGATATAAGTATATTGGAGTATTTTGTAACTTCATCTTTTAAACTTATATCTAGTAAATGATTATCTTATGCATGACAAAGATTTTCAGAAAAACGTTGAGACAAGGTTAGATATATGAGATCACCTCGCAACGATATTTTTATACAGTTATACACTGGAATTCTGTGTGTATTATGCATGGAAGAGGACTTCCAATATTTTGAAAAGTATATATGTATATATATACTGAATATTTTGCGACTTCATCGCATTAAGATATCAAACTTGGTTCATTTCTTTTGACCAAGACTTTCATGAGTATTATGAGTAGGCTCATATATTGTAAATCATTATACATATTATTTTGGTGGGCTTGCTGCTCACCCTTGCTTTATTTCTTCATCACACAACAACAGTTAGGAAAGATGGCCAGACTCCAGCAGACCCAGCGCAAGCGCGTGGGAAGCGTCCTGTGTCTTCCCGTTGATGTTGTAGCTGCTATAGCTGCAGAGGTAGATCTATTGTAGATCAGACCATCTACTTTTGAGAATCAATTATGTATAATTATAACTTGTGGCAGATAATGGCAATTAACCGTAAATTTATCAAGTAATCATTTTGGGTTGTAATAACTTTTAAATTGTGGATTCAAAGACTTGTACTTATTTAAATTTCATCTCTGAGACTATAACGGGTTGTGGTGTGTGTTAGTGTGGGGTCACAACATAAGGTTATTTATTAATTAAGTGAAGTGATATTGTGGAAAGAAAGACCGTGACGACCCGGATCCCCGACCCCGGATCTGGGGGTGTTACAGATGATGCTCAGGACACAGAGATAGGAGTGCATATTGAGTCGGTTACAGTGCCTACCATAGTTACGGCAGAAGAGCAGTCACATGCTTCAGAGGGAAAATTTGACTCTTAGCCACCTCTAATAGAGTCATTTTCTCCCCTCCCAGATCCAACACCTCTGGCTCCCTCATGGGATTCTCCACTTATAGATTAATCTGGAGAAAATGGAGGGCAACTCGGTCAATCTATCCTGAAGCAATTCAGTCATCTATTTCACATGAAAAGATAGTTTTGACTGAGGATCGGGACTCGCGAATTCCCATTGCACCACCACTGACCTCTCTTGAAGAGGCTAGGGTGATTTCAATTACAGGTACAGAAGACCAGCAACAGGATGGCTCCTCACGAGCAATTATATTGAGAGAAACACAAGCACGTGAGATGAGTGAACCAAACACGAGAGATATTCAGGTGAGCGCACACACAGACACAAACACTAAAAACCTGTTAGCTCAGATTGCTACTCTGGCATTCATCAGGAATGATATCTCATATTTCAAGACCACTGTGATACCAAAGCTTAATTCCATTCAGGAATCTCCAACTATATCAGCCGATGATATTGCAAACTTCTGCTCTCTCCATACTAGAATGAATTCTCTTGAAGACCTGGTTGAAATGAATCATTCACTAGACTCTTCCAGATTCCTGAAGACAGAAAAGGGCATGGAACATCTCAATGAAGGGATGAAGCACTTGTATTTCATGATAAAAAATTCTCACTGCCCTAATGAAGAGCAAATGACTTTCTTTGAAGGGCCGTCTGGTGGAGGCTCAGGCTCTGGAGGTAATGGAGGTCATGGAGGGTCTAAAGGAAAATTTGTAGAGGATTCCTCAACTAAGAGGGAGAAGCAGGAGAGAAGTGCAAAAGGAAAAGAAAAAGATTCTTTCGTTGGAGAGACAAGGAAGGCTGATGATGTCTACTATAGTGGAGAACAAGATGACTTTGATATTCTTGATGTTCCCACTGAACCAGTCTTGGAAGATAAAGCTGGTATCTTTGAAGCAGAGGAGGATAGTAATTTTGAAGAATGGGAAGAGGAAGCTCAAGTGGATCCTGTTTTTGAGAAAGAGTTCTAGCAGCAGCAGTCAGAGTTGAAGAGAAAAGAAGCTGAACTTAAAAAGATATCTCAGATCATTGACATGAGGAAAGATATCCAAAGAACAGAAACTCTTCAAAAGCAACGTCTTCATGACATTAAAGTTAAAGAAAGGAGAAGAGATGTCAAGCTGAAGATTGGTGTTAAATGGGATGAAGCAAGAAGAGTTCTTGATATACCTCAACTGAGTACAAACAATGATAGGGAGTTTCTTCATCTTCTCGACAGGCTGGAAATTTCTAATCCAAACAATGACGTATACATGAATGCTATCAAGACTGAAATCTCAAGGATCTCAGCTGCTTTTGACAGATCACTAAATGAAATGAGCAAATTTGTTTATTGTCAGAGTGAAGGATCTTTCAAGGTATCACTTCATCTGTTTGAGAATCGTTCTTTATCAGAGATTTGGGTTCTTCTCAACAAAGTCAAAAGAAGCTCAGAATTGAATGAAGTCCTTCGTGAAAGGCTAAAAGAGTTTGCTAATAGGGCTAGTCCTCAAGTTGTCAACTTGCCCTTTCAAGTAAGATTCTTTAAGTCGGACTGTCTTCAAATCTGCCAGCTCAATTCACAATCTCTTAAAGACTACTCTGCTAAGCATCTTGTCTGGATGGAACATCACTTAAGAACTGCTGGATACTCATCTGAGTTGAAATCTAAAGCTGCTGATCTGATTCAAGCTTACTGTGAAAAGAACATTAAAAGGTACAATCAATTGAAGAATAAGCTAAAGTCAGTTGGAGTTCAACCAGTTAGACCAGAAAGTTTCACTTCAGAAAGGGATCGTGTCTTTGACAAGGAGTTGCTGCAAGAATTGGAAGAAGGTGAATTCAGAAGGGAAGACAACTGAATTCGAATAGCTCAAAACTTAATGTAATATGCTTAAAGCTTTATGAATCAAGATAGACAAATGTATTCATATGTTCAGTCTAGAGGAACATCTATCTTGTATTCACTTGTAAATTTCTTTTGGAATTTGGAAAATGTTAAATATAATCCAGAACTTTTCTGCTATTTACTTTGCATTACTGTTTATATCTTTTTCTTATTTGTTAGTTGAGTTATCCTCTAGGTATTTGTTGTTATTGTCTAACAAACAAATAGGGGAAGATTGAAAGGCATATGTCATAGCCTATTTGTTTATTCGAGGATTTAACTCAACTCAAATAAGAATGTAACAAGTAAATAGTGGTTCTATCGTCAAAGAGATCTTTCAAAGTAACATATGTCAAAGGATTAAGGAACATTGTTCATTTACAGACTTGAGGAATTAATTCACTGGAAGAAGCTCAAGAAATTGATCAAGCCTCAGTGATATAAATCAAGATTGTGGATTTAATCAAGTGACAGAGATCTTGTCAGGGTATTAATTAATTACAGGGATTTAATCTGAAGAAAATCAAGTTATTAAAATCAAGACATGAAGAAACATCACAGAAGTTAGTCATTCATGAACCAGACAGTATATCGAGTGTCAACATTGAAGTGGTGGAATTGATTCATATTTTCAGTGATTTTCAGAAGATTGTCAGAAGAGTGGTTGCTGTTCAAGAATAGTATTAATTCTCTATTAATTAATTAAGTCATATAATTTAATTAAGAAAATAAGTTATATCCGCAAAGATTAATTTATTGATTAATTAAATTAATTGGTTAATTAATTCTGAATTAATATTATGTATTTTCAGAATTGATTTTGAATTAATATTCAATATTAATTCAGCAAGACAAACATTTGAACTGGTATGAAATTGTCATACCGAAAGTCTTTCCCGTTCTTTTAGATTGTCTTGCCGATAGTCTTTCCAGCTCAAAGGATTGTCTTGCCGATAGTCTTTCGAGTTCATTCAATAGTCTCACCGATTGTCTTGCTAGATCAAAGGATTGTCTTGCCAGTACAATTCAATTGGATTGTTTGATTACTTATAAACAGAAGCAGATCTTTCAACAGACAACATTTGAATATTTCAACCAACTCAAGAACACACAAACAAAAAGAAAGCAGAGAACTTATTATCTTCAACTACAATATTACAGGACATTAATTTCTAATATTTATTGTTAAAACTAAACCACTAGAAATCCTTCTCTTGTTCTTGTGTAACTATCTAGCGGATCAAAATCCCTAGAACTTAATCTCAAATTGCCTTTAGCATTTGATCTTTTTATTTCAAAAATAGAAAAAGTTCATGTCGAATTTATTCTAGATTTGGAATAATTTATTTGAGACTAATCCCTTGTAAACGATACCGTTGTTGTAACACCTTTCAAGTTTAATAATAGTTTTATTTAACTTGAATTTTGTTTCACTTTTTTATTCCATATTATATTCGATTAAACGGTATAGTTTGTATTCAACCCCCTTCTACAAACATATTGGGACCTAACAGAATAGCTAATGTTTTAATCTCGTAATGGAACATAAATGTTTTAAGTTACGGATCCCCTGTAGTTATAAATCACTGTTTTCAAACCTGTTTTGGGGAAAAGTAACTTCGAAAGGTACCTATCTCGAATGAAAATGGTTGTGAACCGGTTTTACGTGTGCTGTTAAAATGAATGGTTTTGAAATGAGATAGGTACAAGTGATTTTGAAAACTGGATAAAATGATCAGATTTGGGATACATAGGGGCCAGAGTAGGCCTATTGAGGTCGCATAAGAGGCTAATTCGGTTGCGCGCAATTTATAACCGATTAGTCCAGCAGGTCAGAGACCTAGATAGTCTCTGAGTTCCGGAACATGTTTATGGGATGGCAGTTGGAGCCATCTGGTGTTGATAGCCTGATCAGCTGTCTTCATATATCCAATACATATCTGATTATGGTTTGTGGTTCCAGAATGGAACAAATGGTTTTGTGGTCCCCGTAACGGGACAAATGGTTTTGTGGTTCCTGTAGTGGAACAGAGGTTTTGAAAATGAAAGTAGCATGCTAAAATTTGGACTCTGGTATACACATAGCACACGACTATTGATTTTGTTTTTACAGAGCATGCTAGTTTGATATCCAGTTTATATATGTTTTTACTTGAAATGCAACAAGTTATGATTTTTGTTCTGATAATTGTTTTACCATAAATTGCTTTACTTGTTATTCATGTAGTGGTACTGCTGAGCAATTGATTGCTCACCCTTGCAGAATGTTTTATATATGTATTGTAGATGCCTAGAAGATTCTTCCGTGGTAGTCAGGGCAGAGTTCCAGTTCCTCCTGTGCCAGGCTCCTCTGAGGTAGTTGTGTCCAGACCAGATGTGGTATGTTGAGTTGCTATATTAAATTAGTGGTCACAATTGTATAAGGTAAATTGGGTTATGATAGTTGTGTAGCCTAAATCATACTTAAACCTGGAAAAGATCCTGGTAAAGGGGTCTTAATTATATTCTATCATTGATTTGATTATATTATGTTTAATATTATTGTTGTTGGTGACGTCAACTCCTGACCCCGGGGTTGAGGCCGTCTACTATTAACCTTTACTAAACTGTCACTTGTCATTTCCATTTTAAGAAAAATGAATCTTCTATTTCTGGCTTAACATATCTTTAGCATCCTGTGATTATCTTGATCTTCCTTTGTCAGTTAATCTTCACCATTGATCTTGCACATCCTTCAAGCTGCTTTTTGTAGACTTTTCAATCCAGCTGGTTGGATTTTTTATTGATTGTATATCTTGGATATTGAACTGGTCTGCATTTTGTACTTTGAGAATTTATCTCGAGATCTCCAATTAGGCATATAGAGATCTTGATATCTCGATAAGTATACTGACTTATCGAGATCTCTAATACTCTATAGTGAATTTAACTTATAGAGGTCTCTGAGTCCTCGAATGAGACTTTGGCTTGTCGAGATCTCTCAGCTTCATATCTTCACTTTGACTTATCGACAACTTAGAGTTCTCTAGTGAATTTTGACTTATCGATATCTCTGAGTTCTTTATTGGACTTTGACTTATCGATAACTCAGAGTTCTCTAATGAATGTAGACTTGTCGATAACTATGAGTTCTCTAGTGAATTTTGACTTATCGATATCTCTGAGTTTTCTAGTGGACTTTGGCTTATCGATAACTCAGAGTTCTCTAATGAATATAGACTTGTCGATAACTCTGAGTTCTCTAGTGAAGAAATGACTTGTTGATATCTTTTGGAGTTCTCTAGTAGCTTTCCTGACTTCTCGATAAGTCATTTGGAGTTCTCGAATGACTTCTCTCTAACACTAAATCTGTGACTTGTAGAGATCTTGACTTAGAGTATTTTTATCCAAACAGATTTATTCAACTCCAAGCTTCTTCAAAATTTTTCTGAGGCATGATCATCTTGATCTTCTTCCAGATAGAATCCTTAGGCTTGATACTGTTTAAGGAAAAAGACTCTAGTATGCTCCTTTGCATTTTTACAGACTTTAAAATGTTACAAGTACAAAATACAAATTAAGATAACAATACAACCTACTTAGGGTTGATAAATTGTCTTAGTCTTGTTAAGGTACGGGCATGTCTTGCGCAACAGGGTCTAATATGTTATTTGTTGAAATTATGACATGAAGAAAATCTACCATGTGTATCCTTATGTGTTGTGAATATTCTCTTGTTTGCAACCAGTTAACACAATTCTGTTTGTAATTCTTTTTGCACAAAATATTCTCTTATTTTGAATAATTTGTGAGATATTTTTTAACTTAGCTCGGGTATGAAGAATTGATATATATTATATCATGAAGTCTGCAATTTGCATGTTTCTATAATAGACTAGTGGCATAATCATTCTTATCAAAATATCATAGATAATTTTCATGTTTGTTGCTGTACAGCCACAGGTATTGTGGTTTGGCACCTTTTGTGAATATCCTTTATCGTCATCATAAAATATGCATATTTAAAATTAATTTCCAAAAGGTCATATATATTAACAATAATCTTACGGTAGGGAATACCTAATATCTGGATTGTGGAACTTAGATGAAGCTTGGGTAAATAAAGAATATGCTTCTGGCATATCACATTAACAACTTAGATGAAGTTATAACCTAGTATTATGTTTTTGTATTTGAAAGTATAACTCGTATTGACATGTGGAGAAGAACAAATGGTGGACTGTTTAATTGTGCAATCTCCTCTTGTATTGGTATACATGTATTAATTTGATGAACTTGCAAATTCATAACTTCTATATCCATATATGGGATTAACATGTGACATTATATATTACGATGCATGGATTTATTATTCTTTCGTGCTTGATTACGGTATCACTTAACTTTAGAACCTTTTTGTCATTGGAAAAACATCACAAGTAGTATACCAAGTTTTAGGATATTTGAAAACATGCTTTGGTTTAGTTTTTTTGGTTGTAATCAAGATTTAAGCTAATATAGTTTGAATTTAAAATCCAATTAATTAGGATTTGAAATTGGATGAGAGTTGAGATGTAACATCCCGATATTTTATAATTATTTTTAGTTGAATTATTTAATTTAATTATTTATTAATGTGAATGTTTAGTAATTAAATTAGTTTGTGTAAGTTTATTTTTATATTTATAATCATAATATTATTTTAAGAGTGTTAGTTAAAAAAAATAGCAAGACTTTTATAAAGAAAGAGTGAGGGTTTAATTAAAAAAAGAGAGAGAAGGAAGAAAAGAGGAGAGTTAGGGTTTGTAAAAAAAGGGGAGCTTGCGTTTTTTTTATGAAAGAGGGAGATGAAGTGAGAAAGTGATGTAGAGAAGAGGAGAGTGTGAAAGAGATAAAAAAAGAGGAGACGAGAAGTTATGCCAAGGAGAAAGAGATGATTATCAAAGATTTTGGATTTGGAGTTATATGAAATTAGGGTTCTTGTGACTGGGGTTCTGAATTTATTGATTTTCATTCTCGGTTACCAAGATCTCGAGGTACAGATATCTTTCTTGTACTCTTTATTTTCGTATTCGAATTCGTGCGTACAGATATTTTCATGTGCCTCGATTCTAGTAATCTGAATTCTTATAAATTTCGTATTTAATTCTCTGTTTATTGGGTTGTTATGATTCTATACTCGTTGGAAAGCTAATTTGATTATTTTCATTTTTTGTTTTTTGCATTTTCTGAAATTTTTCTTGTAAATATGTCAAAATTTGTTGTTTGTGTAATCTATTGCCGAAATTTCTGTTTGTGCGGCCTAACATCGTAAATTCATTATAAATTGAATATTTGTTCAAATATTATGAGCAATACCATTCTGGAAATCTCTTTTCGATATCTACAATTTTTGTTTATATTCTGCTGCTAAATTCTATGATTTTGATGTCTTAAACCTCAAAATACTATTATAATCAGGGGCTGATTCTGTTCTACAGTCCGTATTTATTTGTTTTCTGAATTCGTTACTTGTTCGTTTTTGATGACCTTACCATTTTGGAAAGGTCTCGGAATTTCCTACGACTTTCAGTGTTTCGTACTTTTTCAGTTGACTTCATCTTTATGCAGTAATTTGACATTCTTTGAAACTGATCAGATTTGAGCTTATCAATAATTTGTGGTTTGTTATGTTATTTTGTTTCGTGATGTTGGGTTATAGTGTTTTGAGGTTATTTTGATAAATTTATATATGATTTTGGAGATGTAAGATATTTGAGTGTGTGATCTTTGAGTATTTATTTTGAGTTATTTATGTTATTTGTATGACTTGGGAGTTTGTAAGACATTCGTCGCTAGTGGATAATCTCGTGCTTGGCACCTCCAATGCGGTGTACTTAAATTGTATGGGTGTGTCGCCGAAGTTGCGGGACACGTATAGCCATGGCTAGTATGTGTGTGATTTGGCCATTTGGATAGCATGTGCTTATTGTCGTGCAAGCCCCTGTAAGATATTGGGTAGCATTTGCTTTGTGCTGTGCAAGCCCCTGTAAGTTTTGATGACTACATAATTCTGGATTACCGAAAATGTAGGACATCCTGTAAGTGTAAGATTGTCTCCCATGTTCATATATAAGCTATTTTATGTATTATTTTGTAAGTGTGAGAATATGTGTAAGAGTACGTATAAGGGTATGATTCCATTTTATCAATATTCTTTCGATTATAATATTAATGTGATTATATTATGCGTGAGTGGTAAGATTAATTTGTTTAAAGTCAGTTGCTTTGATTTGTGAGTTGAGTATCCATTTTCTAATTGTCTCATTCATTATTTCTATTGATCTTCATTCAGACATTCAGTTTTACTTTAGCCTCGTCATCTTTTAATATTTGTTCAGTTATGCTTTGTTTTATATCCGTATATGAGCCTTTCGCTCACTGCCGGTCCTTTGTTCTCTTTGTATTCCTCCGACAGGTATTCTTACTTAGGCGGACTACTTATGGGAAGGGTGCGAGTTATGGAACTTTGAGTAGTTTAGCATTTTGTTAGATTTCTCTGAGAGTTTGTTGGCATGGTTGTAATTTAGTTGTATTTTAATTCAAGAATTGTAAGTTTATTGTACTTTTGAGAAGTTGTAAAGTTTTATCAGTTTTTTATGGAATTCTATTAATAGAGTTCAGATTTATTTAAATTTTATTAGTTGGGTTATTAAATGAGATTTATTTTTACTTTTATTTATAAATATAATTGTGTACTTATTATAATTAAAATTTTAACATGTACCTGTATATATTTGCAGGATATGCATCCAGGGACTTGTTAACATTACACTTCTTCAACTTCAAGACTCACATAGATCTTCAGATATTTGGAGGTTAGGGGGTGGGGATATGTTGAAGTGTCGTCGTAAAAATCCTAATAATTAAGATAATATTTCTCCATTTGATGTTCGTATGGTTCCTTTGCTTAAGGCTACTGGTTTCTATGGTATGGTCCGGGTAGCATCTTTACAGGTTGATTGGAGTCTCATATAAGCTCTCGTTCAGAGATGGTGGCCGGAGACTCATATCTTTCACTTGCCTGTGGGAGAGGTTACTATTACTCTGCAAGATGTAGCTATTCTTTTAGGGCTTCCTATTGATGGTGATGGTGTTATTTCTGATGTCACCTCTGGCCCTGGTATGACTTGGTCTACTTATATTGGTGAGATATTTGGCAGTACTCCCGATTCGAAAAAGACATGAATGGAGCAAGAGTGCGTTTGACCTATATTTCTTCATGTGCTCCACCCCATTTACCACATGACGTATCGGCAGATGATATTCGGTTTCAGGTGTTGTGTTATTTAGTTCATCCGTGTGGTGGTGTATTGTTTACTAATCATTCTGGAGGTCTTTTCCATCCTATATTTCTGCATTTTCTTCGTGACCTAGACAGATATGGAGATTATATTTGGGGGGCTGCAGTTCTTGAATATTTGTATAGGGAGCTATGCAAGGTAAGCAGGAAGGACGCTGATAAGGTAGCTGGTTGTCTTATTTTGTTGCAGTTATGGGTGTGAGAGAGATTTCCCACTCTTGCTCTCACTCGCACCCATGTCCTTTTATTTGATGATGGTTTCTGCGAGGGGTAACCTACAACTCCATGTGGACTCATGCAATTTAGCACTTCTTAATATTTTACGGTTCATTAATCCCCAAATTAGGACTTTATAAGTGCTTAAATGAATATGATATAATAAAGAAAGCGTTGGGGTTTAAGGTTCGTGGTTTAGAGCATTTAGGCCCTAAACCAAGGATCCTAAACCCTAATCTAAACGTTTGACGAAGTAGCGCTATAGTCCTAAAAAAAGTAAACATTGAGCGAAGTTTCAGTTATGAAGTGACATTTTGGGCCATTTATTCCCAAAGTGACATTTTAGACCCTTTTTTACTCCAAAGTGACATATTGGGCCAACATCCAATTTGTCGCTAAGTTGCTTTATACTCTGAGGTCCCTCTGATTATATAATTGAACCATCATGAAAATAAGAACAAATAAAACAAAAAATATATTAAGAGTAGTAAAAATTACATTTGATAATAATTTATCAGAAGAAACATGAATGTACTTATAATAAGTCGCTCAAAAAGAAAATAAGATCTAACTAAAGAAAATCTTTAGTTAGACCCAAAAGAAGAAAAAAAATATATAAACAGTTCAATGAAAAACACAAAACAAGCCAACAGGATGGCACATGGTTGATTTTAAGAGTCCAAAATTTATGTCATAAAAGGCCACTAGTAAATGGTATAATAATATTCTATTAAAATATCCTGTCATCTTCTTCACTTTTCCCCCACCTCTTCATATTCTGTCAAAAATAGCCTTTTAGTATAACCTTTTCAAATTTTTTTATAAAAATCACGTTACCATATCAACATTTATTGACCAACTACCATATATAATCACATTTAAAGTCAATAATAAGCAATAATGTGCACCTTTAAGAAAGTCTGATGACAATTCAAACTTTCAGTTAAAACAAATAATCAATAAATAAAAACAGTAGCCAGAATTTTGATTTAAAAACAAACTAGTGGGAATACAAATTTAAAGGAATTTAATATAGAAGTACCAAGGGCATTAAAACTAAGAATAATATAATATTCACTCAATCAACGTAGAAGTTAAGGACTAATATTAAAACAAATTAAAATGTTAGGCTAATATTAAGCCCATAACTTTACTCTCTACAGTAAATTAGCAATAATCTATTAAGACTGACTGAATTCAATTTTGCATGCTACAATTCCGTCTACCTATCATGATAATCCCAATAATGCATTTAAAAAAATAGATCTCAAATTTGTAATAAATATGCTCCAATTTTTAACGTACAATTAAAACAAATATGAACCTTACGTAAATAAGAACTTTGAGATTAAAAAATATAGATATGTACCAAAAGTAAATATGAACTTATCCTCTAAATTAGAGCTCTAGAACAAAGTAATTTATACATTAACTTAATCAAAACAACTAAAACACATGAAGGAAAATTACAAGTTTTTTGAAAAATGCCATTATCACGAACAAAAGCTAGATGTGACAATTATAAACTTTGTAAAAGCTCACACAATATGAACAACATGTTACAAAATTGGCCTATAAAAGATTCACATTAGAAATTAGTATTATACAATCAAATTAAATTAATATTTGTTTTTAACAATAATAAAATGATAATTTCAATTTTTAATGAAAAAATTGGTCAAACATTTTAAAAGAAAAAACAAACATACAACTAATGAAAGGACCCTGATGGTAAAGGATAATTAGTTGAAACAATCAAACATTAAACAACCAAAAATTAAAAAGCCAAACATTGATCTCGATCAATGCCAATTCCTAAATTACATAAAACTTTAATCTCCATTTTTTGCTCAAAGACAAATTCTGCGACTTATATTCGCGAAGACATTGTTAGAAAAATACTTATACGACTTCCGGTAATATCAATACTCCGATGGAAGTTCGTGTCTAAGACATGATTATTCATAATCTCAAACCCTAAGTTTACAGAGTCTCAACTCCACCATGCCATCGTAAATCCCGAACTTCTCAATATCAAAAATGGGGCCAAAAAATCTATAAAGGATGAAGTGAAAGAGAAATTAATTAGTACGCTTGATTCTTCTTTCATTCATATTAAAATTTATATTATAATGCCCGACCTTTTCAATCGTAATAGAATTGTTAGTTCTTTCAATGGTATTATATGTCTAGGTGTATTTCGGTAATTTTTATTCTTGGACACAATTAAAAAATTCTATTATGAAAAAATGATAGTCTCATGATTGATAGTATTTTTTCAAACGAGGTACTGTATCTTGGTAATGAGAATAAGCTAATCTCATTTGATTGGCACAAAAATGTTTTACGACTAGTTTGACTCTTCAGGAGATCAGATGTCATGGATTACCAAGTTTACATTGTTTTATTCTTTAAATCTGGACTAGAACTTATAAATTTATGATCATTTGATGGTGTTTCCTGCCATACGTCGCCTTGGACTAAAAAGTCCAATATACATACTGTAATACAATCTGTGAAAAACTAAGCAGCAATAGCAATCATGTTCTCGTGTGTGAATAACACTACATGTTTATGATCTTTTGGATTTATTTCTTCCATTTTTTACAATGAGGGAATCGCTCCCCAACCTAAATCAAAGGGTGTTTTTCGCTCCTTAACCCAATCTTAATTTTCAAAATTAGAAATTTATGTTGTAAGGAATATTGGTAATATATATTTTTTAATTACTGTTTGATATTGAATGCTATAAAATATAACACAGAGGGGGGTGAATGTGTTTCTTAGATTTTTCTTTGTTTTAAGCTTTTTGGATTATGGTTTGAAAAAAGCAGTAATAGAATGGTAGATATTATGTGTTAGATATAATTGATGATATCTTGACAAGAAACTATCAGAAGTTCATATCATGACTTATATCAATATTTACTGAAGAGTGACGTCATCAGTACTTATATTAGTACTTGATGATCAGCATATGATGTCATCAGGATTTGTCACTTCAGCAGATATTTGAGGAGGAAAAGGAAAGCAGATATTCAAGGCGGTGAAGGACTTTATCTCAGAAGCAATCATACATGGATAGGTTTTCTTATTGTAATAGAATAAAATTCCTTATTTGATTGTGTAGTTGTGCTTTATATAAAACACAGATTAGGTTCATGCTATATCCATTGCGAACATTGTTATATCATTCGCATAACCTAGCAGCTCTCAAGGATATTTGTTCATCCTTTAGAGAAAGTACGTTTGTAATCAGTTTTTATCTATTAATAAAAAAAACTATTGATTCTGTTGAAGCTTTGTCCAATTGATTGCATAAACTGTATTTACCCCCTCTATAATTGATCACGGACCTAACAATTGGTATCAGAGCTTGTTGTTGACATACACACAGTTTAAGATCTGAAAATTAATCTTTAATGGCGGACACAGAAGCACCACATAATCCACAACCACCACCGCATCCACATCACATATAAGTAGCAACATGAGTAGGTATGAAGCCATCAAGGTGCCAATCCTGAAGATACATGGATATCCAATCTAAAAAGTCCAGGATGGCTATGTGTTTGGAAGCCACGGATCCTGAATATCTAAACAGGATTTATGATGGTCCTCATAAACCAATGAAGGTAGCTGCTTTAATTACAGGAGAACCAGAAAAGATGATTGACAAAGACATGAAGGACTATTCTCCTGAAAATCTTTCATCTACAATGAAGGATGCAAAAGTAGGATGCAAAAGTCAAGCACATCTTACACAGCAGTCTTGATAGTGTTATGTCCAATAGGGGTTGTGACGCCCTCAATCTTGGGGTTAGGAAATGAGGACCCACACACCTCTAATCTACTAATTAAATAAACATAAACCCCAATTACCTACTAACAGGATCAAACAGGATAAAGTATGAGATAAGATTACAACTACCAATCATAAAATATAACTTACAACCCCAAAATAAAATCAAATATACATAGTCGATCCCGGCTTGGAACCGACAGATAACCCATTGTATCTTTACAACTCTCTGGCTAAGCGCTTGCTCACTCAAAAACACTACTACCTGCTTTGGCAATCAGGAAGCCCTCAACACGATAGGGACCACTAGGTACGCTCTTACGAGCAGTGCACCTAAGCCCGACCATCTTCTTGCTTAACTGCCATGGTTAGATTAAAATAAAACATATGAGTATAAAACTCAGCAAGTAACTATAAAGTAGTTCTATGATATGGAACCCACAATATACTTTATCAATATCAGGGCATTCTACTTTATCAGATCTAGGTGGCATATTTATATCTTTCGGGTTATGAAAGGGTTATGAAGGAAATTTTTGGGCTTTCAAGGAACAAGGCTCAAAGCAGGGGAAAAGCCGACATTCATCACAAATCATTAAAGGATCAAAACAGATCTTTCAAATGGAAAGCGACAATCTTTTCATTATATGGAATCAATTATATGATCAACAAAATTAAAATCAGGGTTCATGAACTATAAGCTTCACAATATCACAATCAACTCTTTTCAAAGCAATATAAACCAATGTTCATTTTCAAAGAATCAATTATTGAGAAGGAAATTTCAATTCGTTTTTAAAATCAATATGGAACCCTTGATTGGATCACTTTATCTTTCATTCCATTATAATACGGGTGATCAGCCCGTACCGACCTCCATCCGGTCTTTAAGGTACCAATGGCATAATTTCAGCCTTGACTGGACTAGCCCCTCTAGCCTCTTACTTCGACTGGACTAGTCCCACTAGCCTCTTACGTCTCAATCCAATCCATCAGGAAATCGTTTGGAAAACCTTGAGTTGGAAAAAGATAGGGTTTCTAAATTCATTTTATCATTACCAAGAATATGAAATCATTCGGACTCTTTTAAGTCAAAACTCATTCTTAAGTTCAATTTCAAGAATTCAAAGGAAGTGAATAAACCAAAGGCAAGCAAAGTTCAATGCTAAGGATCTTGATCAAATGATAACAAGGTATACACGTTAGGGAACCAGAACTGTTTCAAGGATCAATAGGGTATAAGGTAAACAAAGGAACAAACGATCATTACATAAGGGGCTCGCAAAGGTTCTTTTAGGGTTTACAAGAATTTCTGGTATTGACAAGTAATCAGGATAAGAAAAGGTTACCAAAAGGTTCGAACAATAATCTTATCAATAACAAGTTCACAGGAACAATAATAGGGTATCTCAAGAATCAATAACAGGGGTACATTTCTATAAAAGTTCAATACTCTACATGGCATGAACAATATCCTCTCTATAACCATTTAGACAAGTAATTAGAGTTACTTGCCTGAATTCGCTTTCCTGAAGGTTGAACTACTGCCACCTAGTAAACCTTTCCCTTTCCTAGCCTGAATGCCCTCACGCTCCGAATCTACAATCAAAACCAAAACCTTAATTAGATTCTCAACTCTCATTCCCAGAACGTTCACTCAATACGATAGCTTGACTATACTTTTGACTCGAACTATACGAACATAGCTTATATACACACAAGCACATATCACATAACACATTCTTTTCTCGTAGCCTTTATATCTTTATATACTCAATAATCAACTTATACTTGCTTTAATCTCGACTATTCTTTAAATCAAATGATTATAACTCATACGGGTACACAATTCATACACAACTAAATCTTTACGACCATAACTATCACTTATAGCTTTTATAATCAATCAACTTAGTTCCCTTTTCTTTTATTCCTTAATTCAAACCACATACTACAATCAAATAATCTAATCCATAGACATTTACATATACATACCCAATTATTCTTTCGATTATCAAAAACCAAGTTTTGACTTTTGACTCTTAGGGCCTATTCGGCCTTATTGCAAATACCAACCACAAAATCAACCAAATACTCACTTAGTTCACATAAACACATAACTCATTCAAAAACCTTTAAAGAATCATTTTCCTTTCTTTTAATCAACAAAATTCGAACCATAACCATACATATATGCTTACATGCAATTCAAGTTCATCTCTTAATTAAATTAAACACTCATGTTAATCACAATTTTTGAATTACACATCAAAACATCACTTAATGATTCAAACCCTAATCAAATTTTCCAATTAATCATGCATGCATTCACTTAGCATCAAACCAATCTCTTTTAGACTCATTTTTCATTCGGCTATAACCATAAATCACAACTCAAGAACCAAACAATGACATGCATCACTAATTCTTCTTTTAAACCAACATGCAATCTCATTTCTCACTAATTAAACATAGTTTATACCAAGATCAAGTCACAAAATCCAATTCCCTTTTATTAGTACAAAAGCCGAACCAAAACCTCAGTATGCAACCCTCAAATTTGATTTCTTAAGCATCCAATCAATTACACAAGTCCAAATACTTTTAAAACAATCATAAAAATCCTTTTATTAATTAACAACTTATTTTCATCATAAAACCAACTTAATAAACAAGAACCATTCGATTTTCAAGCAAAACAATACATGCAATTTCTATTTTGATTCTCAAAATCCTCAACTAGTCAAATCTCTTATTTACCACTAAGAACATGCATGAAAAAGTCATTTCATCAAGAACAATCACATTTATTTTTCTAAAAATCAAGGAATCATTAGGGTTTTTCAAGAATAACACATGCAACAATCAAAAATGAGTTTTTGGTGTGGTAGAGCTCAGTGATTATATCATCACTCACCACCGGTTCACCGGAGTTCATCACCGGTGGCGGTGGCTTCACGGTGGTGCCCTCATTCGAGGGTGCCTAACCACGAAACCTCCGATTAATTCTAAAAATCATAACAACAAACACATACAAGACATGATCATCACAATTTCAGATCATCTTGATTCTATAAAACAAAAACTCGGAAAAACCGAACCTACACACACACATCCGCATGCAAGTACCAAACCATACATGCAAGTGGATCAAAGCTTATATATGGAACACGGATGAAGTTCTATGAAAGAATCCATAAAAATCAAGTGAAGAAGAGAGATGTACCGAGAGGAAAAGAGAGAGAGAGAGACTTCGAGAGTGAGAGAGAAAAAGAGAGAGAAGAACGAGAACATGGGAAAAAGAAGGAAGTGGCCGGGTGGAAAAGAAAGAAAGGGGAAGAGAATGAGTTTATATATGATAAGGGGTAGGGGTAATTTAGTAATTCACTAATTCCCCTTTCTATTTGATTTACCTTCTCTTTTTACTCAAATAAGATAGAAATTGAATATTGAATTTATCCCTCTCGAAAAGTCGAAAATTATTGCGAATGACAATTTTAAGACGTAGATCTCGAAATTAGCTTTCCAACCATTACTCATAATAAACTTTTGAGTATACGGATGATTTTATACGATTTTTACAAGTTTGTGCTAATAATAGCATTTAATCACATAAAAATCAATTTAAAATGCAACGATGTTAGTCCCTTAACAATATGACAAGAATTACAGAAGGGGGGTTGAATGGAATTCTTGAAACTTTTTCTTGAGATAAAAATGTTTGATAGGGATAAATAAATCCTGATTGTGTAAATTAAATATTATATTTGGGCTGCTAGGCCCAATAAGAAGATGTATGACATTCAGACCAAAAAGGTTAACACATTGATCAGGCTTGATGGACTAGATCAGGCCTGATGGAACAAAGAAGGCCCAAAAACCCTGAATATTAATTAATTTTGTAATTAATTAATAAGGGAAAAATCAGCTATTGAGAAGAGTCCCAATAAGGACATAAATCCTTGCAGATTAGCCTCTAAGGGACCTAGAAGGATAAGGAATCAGTTTCCTACTATTTAGGACTCCAAAGTCCATTCTAATTCTGAGACTTGGCTACCAAGTCTCCTATACCAAGTCCAATTCAAGGACTCCCAAAATCTATATAAGGGGCCTCACCCCAAAAATCAGAACTACGTTTTTTGGCTTGATTCTCTAATTCACAGAGATACGTAGGCATCTCGTAAAGGCATAGTTAAGCTACAAAACACGAGAGCAACCATTAAAGGCCTTGAGCTCCCGAACCTTAGTAATAAATACAGCAAATAATAACCTCAGTTTTTTATCCATATCATTTGGCGCCGTCTGTGGGAAGGCACAACAACAACCATGGAGAAAACACGGAGAACGGTTAGAACCCTTGAAGGAGGAACACCAACGGGGACAACCCAAGTGATTTCTTCAACTGTGGAGGTACCTCCTCATTCAACCTATGCAACCACGCAAGGAGAAGCCCAGATAGGGGCAGCTGTACCTCAGCCACAAGGGACGATTCCCTCGGCTACACAAGGTACGAATCCCCAAGTTCAACAACTACATGCACCTGTGAATTCTCGACCCATCGGGTACGAATATTCAACTCTTGTGACTACTAACCCCCCTTATGGGATGCCCCTTTACCCCGAGGTTGGAGGAAGTGGACATGCTGGACGGAGGGAAGCGCGAGGGTGATCACCCCCATACATACGAGGTTTGGCTCCTATCCCAGAGGATCAGGAATTTTCAGGTCCTTACACTGAGAGAGACTCCGAATCTTTGGATGATGAAGTAGCCCCAAGAAGGAGACGTGCTGGCAAAGAGCCGATGGCTGATGGTAGCCAACGTCCTCAAAGCACCCAAGGGACGAATCAGGAAAGGATCAGGGCTCACGAGGCTGAGATTCAAAGGCTAAGGCGGGACTTGGAGGCGCACCAGACTACCAGACCCCCAGTACCTCCTAGGGGGAGAAATCCTCCTCCTATCATAGACCTGGATGGTCCAGTACAGAGAAGGGTTGTTGTGCCAAGGGCTGATCCAAGCAATCTTCTTCCCCTTGGAGATCCTGATGATCCTATTTCGCCTTTCACTGAAGAAATAATGAATGCCCATATCTCATGGAAGTTCAAGATGCCAACTATCAAAGCTTATGATGGCACGAGAGATCCCGATATTCATGTTAGGACATTCTCTAATGCACTGCTGTTACAGCCCGTGAATGATGCTATTAAGTGTCGGGCCTTTCCTCAAACCCTGTCGGGTATGGCTCAAAGGTGGTATAGTCGTTTTCCCCCAAACTCTATTGGGTCATTCAAAGAATTAAGTCAGGCTTTCATTAAACAGTTTATCAGTGGGAGAGTGCATGAGAAAAGTTCAGCATCCCTCATGAGCATTGTACAGGGAGCAAAGGAATCCTTGAGAGAATACCTGAATCGTTTCACAAAGGAGGCTTTGAAAGTCCCGGACCTTGATGACCCGTTGGTTATAACCCCGATAATAGGGAACATCCCAGTGAGAAGGGTCCTTGTGGATAATGGTGCTTCAGTGGATATCTTCCTCCATGACACCTTTTTGAGGATGGGATATAATGACTCCCAATTGACCCCAACCGACATGCCAATAAATGGGTTTATGGGAGTGGAGTGCCCCGTAGAAGGGATAATCAAGTTGCCAACAACCATAGGACATGAACCAAGGCAAGCAACTCAGATGTTGGACTTCGTGGTGGTGAAGGCTAGTTTGACTTACACAACGCTATCATGGGAAGAACAGGGATACACGCTTTCAAGGCAGTCCCTTCTTCCTACCATTCAGTTATGAAGTTTCCTACCCGCGATGGGATCGAAGAAGAGAGAGGAGACCAAAAAATGGCTAGAAGCTGTTATGTGGCCTCTTTGAGGGCAGATGGAGTTGGGGGGCAGGTTCTTCCTATTGAAGATCTGGATATCTGAGAGAATGATGAGAAAAGAGGAAAGTCAGCAGAAGACTTGGTTTCAATTCCTTAAGCCCCCGAAGATCCTGAGAAGGTGACTTTTATTGGAGCAACGCTCAAGGAGCCCCTTAGAGGGAAGTTGGTGAAATTTTTGCAAGAAAATAGTGACGTATTTGCATGGTCAGCAGTTGATATGCCAGCATAGACCCGGAACTGATTACTCACAAGCTGAATGTGGACCCAAATCGGAAGACAGTGAAACAAAAGAAAAGAAGTTTTGCTCCAGAAAGGCAAGAAGCTATAAAACAGGAAGTGAAGAAGCTCTTAGAGGCTGGTTTCATTGAGGAAATTCAATTTCCAGAATGGTTAGCAAACCCTGTAATGGTGAAGTAGGCCAATGGAAAATAGAGGATGTGTATGGACTTCACTGATCTAAATGATGCCTGTCCTAAGGACTGTTTCCCGTTACTAAGGATCGATACTTTGATAGACGCCACTGCTGGGCATGAAATGCTGAGCTTCATGGATGGATTTAGTGGATACAATCAGATTAAGATGCACAAGGATGACATTCCAAAGGTATCATTCATCATTGACTTTGGTGTTTATTGTTATCTTGTTATGGCATTTAGTCTTTAGAATGCAGGAGCCACCTATCAAAGGTTGGTAAATAAAATTTTTAAGGATCTTATTGGCAAGACTATGCAAGTCTATGTTGATGACATGTTAGTCAAGAGTCTAGTAAAGACTGATCATATAACCCATTTGAGGGAAGCTTTTGAGGTCCTGAGGTACCACAAGATGATGTTAAATCCTATAAAGTGTGCTTTCGGAGTAGGATCTGGAAATTTTTTGGGATTGATGGTCTCCAAGAGAGGGATCGAGGCCAACCCTGATAAAATAATGGTAATCCTGGACATGGAACCACCAAAAACTGTCAAGGATGTTTAGAAGCTCACAAGAAGGGTTGCTGCATTGGGACGATTCATCTCCAAGTTAGGAGACAAGTGCTTGTCATTCTTCAAGTCACTAAAAAACATTAAGGACTTTGTATGGAGTGAGGAAAACCAGAAGGCTTTTGAGGAGTTAAAGAAATATATGGCCCAGGCCCCATTGTTGGCCAAACCAGCTTTGAATGAAGTTTTATACTTGTACTTGGCCGTTTCAGAGAGTGCTTTGAGCGCTGTGTTGGTTAGGGAGGAACTGAAAATCTAGAAACCCGTATACTATGTCAGCAAAATTCTGCATGGAGCTGAGTTGAATTACTCAACTATTGAGAAATTTGCTCTAGCCTTGGTAATGGCTTCAAAAAAGTTACGTCCTTACTTTCAGGCTCATCAAATTGAGGTGCTAACAAATCAGCCCCTGAGAAATATCATTCATAGTCCCAAGGCTAGTGGGAGGTTGATCAAGTGGGAAATAGAGCTGGGAGAATTCGACATCAAGTATAAGCCACAAACGGCAATAAGGGCCCAGGCATTAGCTGACTTCATGGTGGAATGTACCATACCCAACCAAGAAGTCGGGGGGCAGGAAGATACCATACCTCAAGACAAGGAAGTTGATAAGGGGACAAAGAAAAGGATGATAAGGAGAAATAATATAGGGTTCTCTATTTTGATGGAGCATCAAAATCAAATTGAAGTGGAGCAGGTTTGGTTTTACAAAGCCCTGATGGGTTCTTAATTGAGTATGCCATGAAGTTAGACTTCCCAACCACAAACAATGAGGCAGAATATGAAGCTCTGATAGCTGGCCTCGGCCTAGCAGGAACACTTAGAGTCAAGAACTTAAAAGTCCGTGGAGACTCGAATCTGATCGTATCCCAGGTAAAGGGAGAGTTTGAGGCAATGGATGATACGATGGCTAAGTATGTCCGCCTGGTAAGGGCTGTGATGACCCAATTCGATGAATGCCATGTTGAGCACATTCGAAGGGAGGAAAATGCTAAGGCAGATGCATTATTAAAGTTTGCTTCATCTGAGATAGAAGAAAGTTCAAGAAGTGTATACTTCCATGTTTTGAAGACACGGAGCATCGATGTTAAGCTTGTAGCTCCTATAGGCCTGGGGACGTCATGGATAGATTCCATTAAGGCCCACATTCAAACTGGTTGGTTGCCAAACGATCCTACTGAAGCACGGAAGCTAGTTGTTCGAGCACTAAGGTACTCTTTGATAGATGGGATTCTGTATAAAAGATCTTTCGTGGTTCCTTACCTAAGGTGTCTCAGGCCCGATGAGGCACGCTTGGCTCTTGAAGAAGTACATGAAGGTATTTGTGGGCAACACTTGGGGGGCAAGGCCTTAGCTCATAAGATAACCCGTTTAGGCTTCTATTGGCCAGAAATGATGGCTGATGCCAAAGAATATGTGAAGAAGTGTGACCGCTGTCCGAAGCATGCACCGGTCGTTAGACAGCCCCCCGAGATGCTGACCTCCATCAACTCGCCCATCCCCTTTGCTATGTGGGGAATGGATATACTGGGACCTTTCCCCATGGCCACGGCACAAAGGAAGTTCCTGATTATAGCCATTGATTATTTCACTAAGTGGATTGAAGCCAGGCCTTTGGCCAAAATCACAACTAAACAAGTTGCACAATTCATGTGGGAAAATATTATGTGTCGGTATGGAATCCCCCGCATCCTAGTCACTGACAATGGAACACAATTCAACAATGAGGAATTCAAGAAGTATTGTGAGGAGAATGAAATTGAGTTGCGATTCACCTCTGTGGCTCACCCGCAAGCCAATTGACAAGCGGAAGTTGCGAATTGAATAATCCTGGATGGACTAAAGAAGAGGATCGAGAAGTCAAGGAATAACTGGGTGGATGAAATACTCGTAATACTATGGGCCTATAGGACTACCTGTAGAGTCACGACTGGGGCAACTCCCTTCATGTTAGCATATGGTGTAGAAGCAGTTGTTCCTGTAGAGATATCACATTCCTCCCCCAGGATTCAAGCTTTCAATGTTGAGGAAAATGAAGAAGGGCAAAGGTTAGCCCTGGATCTAATTGATGAAGTACGAGATGAGGCACATGCGAAGATAGTGGAATATCAGAAAAAAGCTTCGTTCTACTACAACCTAAGGGTTAAAGAAAGGTTCTTCAAACAAGGTGACTTAGTCTTGAGGAAAGTGGAAGCTTCTGGTGTGGGGCAGAAAGGTAAACTTGCCCCAAATTGGGAAGGGCCATACAAAGTCAAGAGCATTCAGGGTAGAGGAACCTACAAGCTGGAGACTATGGATGGTTTTGAAGTCCCGAGAACTTGGCATGCCCAAAACCTGAAGGTTTACTATGTGTAGAACAGTTAAAGTACGATTGACAAGTAGGTTTAAAAGCACTTTGAAGCTTTGCTTGCTTAGGATTTTTTATATAGAAGATATGTTTAGATTTTATCAGGGTTGAACCCATTTCATGTAAGGTATCGAGAATACCAAGTTATAATAAAAAGCGTTCGACTTAATATTAGCCCTATTAGATTGATGCATTGTGAAGGATAAAACCAAGTTATAAACTTGAGTTTGAAAAATCGGAAAAAGTATGATGATGCTTGGGAAAATACAACTGAGAATAATAAAAGTCAATTATAAAGTTTAATATTGTCTAGGAAAGAAGAAATACATAAAACTTAGGCCTTGGAAGGCTCATATTCTTCGGAACCACTATCTGAAGTCTCCTCGGATGTCTCTCCAGTCGGTCCCTCAGATGTCTCTTTGGAAGTCTCCGCAGAGGTTCCCTCGGAACTATCCTTGGACGCCTTGGAGGCCGCAAAAGACGCTGGTTTAGGAGACGCTGGCTTTGGAGGCTCTTCTACCCTGGCCTTCTTTATAATGGGCTCAGGCTCCTCCTCAGAAAAAGATTCCTCCTCTTCAGAGCTAGATTCAAGCTCCTTCCTTTTTTGGCCTTGGCCTTGACTCTCCGATGGGCCGTCCTTAATCAGATCGGTGAGCTTATCTACAATTCCCCTAAGTGCTGGGACTTTCATAGGGCAGGGGAAAAGAGATTGTTCAAGAACCTTAGGAAATTCTTCCTGGATAGCCTCCACAGCAGCGTCCCAGCCTTCCTTATAGCTGACTCGATATAAGAGGGTGTCATGCTCCACCATTAAATCCTTAAATTCCTGAGTATCCATCCAGCCATCAAAAGCTTTGTCTTTTTGAGCCTTGAGGATAACATTCTCAGTCCGGCCCGTTTCAAGGTCAGAAGTTGATGAGGCAAGTTGGGCTTCAAGAGCCTTTATCCTCTGGTTGGCCTCCTCCAGCTTCTTGTTTGCATCCTCTAGGCCAACTTTCCAAGCCTTGGCTTGGTGAATCGCCCCTTGAAAATGGATGTTTGCCTACAAGATACAAAGCAAAAATGAGAAATGAGAAAAATTACGGCAAAAAGCTATGAATGCCAAAAGAGAAAGACGTACCGTCGCCAAAGCCTGAGCTCCGAAAAGCTCGTTAGCCTCCAAGTCCTGTTGAAGGACAAGGTCATGATAGTCAACCGGGGAATTGGAATGCATAGACCATTCCTTGGCAAGCACTGTGTTGCCAACAATTGAATCCTTGCCCCGGATTCCCCAAGTGGGTTGGAAGAAAGCCCTTGGTTTCTGTTTAGTACGTAAAAGTTGGCTGGGGCCTTCCTCGTCTGGTTCCTTCGCCTGGAGTAGGAACTCTGGGAAACGATCCCCGAGGCGCGGGTCTATGAAGACCTTTCCAACACGCTTCATCCTGGTCGTTTCCAGGTCTTTAGGCTTTGTAGCCTCCTCAATCTTCTCAGCCACTGCAACAAATAAGATAAGTGAGTTGATAAATTAGCAAAGTAAAAGGTAGAAGAAATGAAGACAACTAGAGAAGGAAGGAAACATACTCTTTTTAGGAACTGGGAGAAAGGCCACGTTCTACAAGAACGGTCTCCCTGATAAGATCCCAAGAGTGGGAAGTCCCATTATCTTGAGTTAGGAGGTTGAAAGCTCTGGTCTCCTCCTCAGACAAAACTATATCATTAGGGCTCCCATCTACAGCTAGCCCAAAAGATGAACGAAATAGGGTGCCCCAATCGCCACCCTCCCAAAGGACGTACAGAAAATCTTTCTTCCACCCCAAATTGTTGTCAGGGATGGACTTCCCGTTCACTATGTGGGGAACGGTTGGGCGCTGGTTCAAAGAAACCCACCCCAGATTCTTGTCAGGACTGTTCTTGAATTGAAATTTTTTTCTAAAAACAACAACCGAGGTAGGGACATTGTGCTTGGCACATTGCGACAGGTAGCACAGAATCAACCTCCAAGAGTTTGGAGGGAGTTGGCAAGGGCTGACGCCCACATCAGCTAGCAAAATAGGGATAAATGGGTGAAAGGGGAGTATGATACCTGCCCTTAGAGTGTCCCTGTAGACGCATAGTGCGTCCTTCCTCCACTGACAGGTCCTGTCGGCCGGACCCGCAAGAACTAGCTTGAAAGGTTCCTTGACTTTGAAACAACCACTCAACTTGTCCAGCTCTTTTGGATCCCGCAAGACACTGATATTGTCGTGCGCGTCTAAATGCGCATCAAACGGGTACTCGTCCCCTCGGGTGTTGATCATATCAATCAAGGAAGTGTACCTTGATCGAATGGGGAATTCATTGGACTTTCTGGCCACGTTCATCTTGGCCAAACGAGTCATTTTCTTATCAGCCATCTGAAAAAAGGGCACATAAGAAGACAATTTTAAACGCAAACTATGTAAAAGCGAGCACAAGAAGAAATAGGGAAAAGTGTTTACCTGAAGTAATGCTGCTAAAAGAGGCTGGCTTGCTAAATGGAGGCTTTGGGGCTTTAAATACTCCGACCTACAGTTATTTCTCTGAGATCCTTAACAGAAGAAAAAAGAAGGAAAATTTAGAAATGAGAAAGTGAGGAGCAATAGACTCTACTCACTCCTTTATATAGGAGAAAAAGTGAAGTTGAAGGGACAAAAAGCCCAGTAAGAATAAAAGGCCCAATGAAGAAAGCCCAGAAATGGAACGTTCCAGAATACTCCAAGGAATTCCAAAGAAAATAAATAAAAATTCCCGAGAATTCTAGAGAATTCTAAAGAAGGTGTTTTAACATATTAAAGTTCAGATTAATATGGAAGAGGCCCAATGGGAGGCCCAAATCCAATTAGGATTTGGAAAAATAGAAGGCCCAAATCCAATTAGGATTTGGAAAAGTAGAGGCCCAAATTCAATTAGGATTTGGAAAAATAGAAGGCCCAAATCCAATTAGGATTTAGAAAAATACAGGCCCAAATCAAAGCCCTAAAAAGAGAAGGCCCAAACAAGGCCCAATCCAAATTGAATTAGAAGGAAGCCCAATACAGACCAGGATTGAGGTCGAATTCCAGGTCGTGAATTTTATTCGAATTCTTTCGAACAGACACCCAAAAATTACGGGTAAAAAAAACAGGATTGAGGTCGAAAGCCAGGTAAATAAGACCAGGATTGAGGTCAAAATTCCTGAATCAAGCACAATATTTTTTGAGAATAAGTGCAGAAACCTCGACTAAAATCCAGGTCGAAGGTTCGATTGGAATCCTGGTCGAAATCCAGGTCGTGAAACCTAGTCAAAACCTTTCGACCAGGAAACCAATAAGCACAGAAATCTCGACTAAGATCTAGGTCGAAGGTTCGACTAGGATCCTGGTCAAAATCCAGGTCGTGAATCCTAGTCGAAACCTGACGACCAGGAAGCAAAGAAAGACACAAATTTCGACCAAAATCCAGGTCGAATATTCGACTCGGATCCTGGTCGAAATCCAGGTCGTGGATCCTAGTCGAAATCCCTCGACCAGAATTGAAAGGCTGGCCCAAAATTTGACTAGGATCCAGGTCGAAATTTCGACTATGATCCTGGTCAAAAAAGGGCTGAAAATTGAAAAATGTTTGTGAAAAATTGCAAAAAATTTGGAAAAATCTCGAAAATAAAGGAAAAATTCCTGAAAAATACCAGAAAATTCCTAAAAATAGGGAAAATGTAAGAATATAAAAAGGAAGTTTTTAAATGATCCTGAAGTCGCGTACAAGGCGAATCGTTGTAAATGTGTAGGTCGCTCCACACTTTACGCAAAACGATACCCTGTAAGGGAATGAATGAACTTAACTTTTGCGAAATCTTATAGGGTTTCCCAAAAGTTGGGGGGCAAATGATAGGGATAAATAAATCCTGATTGTGTAAATTAAATATTATATTTGGGCTGCTAGGCCCAATAAGAAGATGTATGACATTCAGACCAAAAAGGTTAACACCTTGATCAGGCCTGATGGACCAGATTAGGCCTGATGGAACAAAGAAGGCCCAAAAACCCTGAATATTAATTAATTTCGTAATTAATTAATAAGGGAAAAATCAGCTATTGAGAAGAGTCCCAATAAGGACATAAATCCTTGCAGATTAGCCTCTAAGGGACCTAGAAGGATAAGGAATCAGTTTCCTACTATTTAGGACTCCAAAGTCCATTCTAATTCTGAGACTTGGCTACCAAGTCTCCTATACCAAGTCCAATTCAAGGACTCCCAAAATCTATATAAGGGGCCTCACCCACAAATCAGAACTACGTTTTTTGGCTTGATTCTCTAATTCACAGAGATACGTAGGCATCTCGTAAAGGCAGAGTTAAGCTACGAAACACGAGAGTAGCCATTAAAGGCCTTGAGCTCCCGAACCTTAGTAATAAATACAGCAAATAATAACCTTAGTTTTTATCCATAACAATGTTTTAACTCGTATATATATATAAGTGTGAATTAATTAGCACAATACAAGATAGTTACTTAAATGAATTAAAAGACAAGTAATTAAAAACAAGAGTCTTTAAAAACTTTCTGGTGGATTTGAATGATTCCACCAAAGATATATAATATATATCGAGAGAACCCTGTGTGTAAAATGCTCACAGCTACTTATAAATAATGAACAACTAAGAATGCAGAGAAATGCTAAGAATTCTGCTTACAAATGTTTCTCTGCTTGTTTCTCAGCTTCTTCCTTAGTTGCTACTTCTTGGTTTATATATCACCAAGATTACAAAGTAATGAGATAGGATAATAAAACAAAACTATCTAGTCTATTACAATGCTACTTAATTACTCTATTCCAGCATCTTTGAATATCTTCATAATAGCATAGAAATGGAAATGCTTCTTTGTTCTCGAAAACTCAGTTGAATAGGCTACCACATTCCATTTGCATCCACTCGACGCATGTGACTGTGTTGTCACTGTCAACAGATATTTGAATTCTTTATCGGTCGGGTTCATGATCATCCGTCGAGTTATTGATTATCCGTCGGGTTGTTGATCATCCGTCGAATTCATTGTAGTTTATCCATCGGGTAGCAATCAGGCACTTGACTTCATTTCACTTATGCAGAATTACAAGACATCATCTATGTATAATTAATCAACCTATTCAGCATATCTACCTAAAGTCAACATGACTTAAATACTACTACAGATTCTAAACAATGTGTATGCAGAAATGTGCTACAGACTTATTGTTACATAAGCTACTCACTCGATGGATAATAAGTCATCATCCGTCGGGACTATATTGAGTCATCCGTCGGGACTATGAACCTTATCCGTTGAGTGCTACATAATTTCACTAAGTAAAATCTACCAAGGTGTTTTGTTCATGAAATCATCAAGTACACAACATATACACAATAAACGATCACCAAAATAAATCCTTCTATCATTTTTAGAAAGTCTCTAAGACTATTTCGAAGATAACAAAACAAGTCTCATGCCTTTACCTTACTCAGATAATTTTATAAAAATGTGCGAAATTTAAATAAACTTTATTTAAATCAAATAATTCCCTTAAATCCATAAAATATTAACAGATCACGTAATCATGCATACACACAAGCAAGCACATATATTGACACATCATAACTCATGTCTGATCATAAAAATTTCCCTTTTTATCATTACTCCTCTTTTCGCGTATTGAGTCACGTTCTACCTGACGACCCGACGCTCAGCGTTTTAATTACGCTTCACAATATCATTATCGACCGACACGTCACTAGAACACAATACTTCACTTAAACATTCATTTCACATAATAACACATATTTCACATTTTAAATACTTTAATCTTTTTTAAGACGGGTTTCGTTCTACCCGACGACCCCACAACACAACTTAATTCCTAAGCTGACTCTTTAAATTGGAACGCGTCTATCTACGCTCCTAGATACTAATATATAATAAAGACAATTAATCATCACTTAATCACATATTTTATAATCACTTCACATAAATCATAATTTATTAACTTAATTACGTCACAAAATTCTCAGTCGTCACAATCTACCCTCCTTAAAGGATTCTGTCCCCAGAATCTAGTCTAAGCAAATAGATGGGGATACTTTTCTTGCATTTCACCCTCTAATTTCCAAGTTGATTCTTCCACTATTGGATTTCTCCACAACACTCTGACTAGAGGTACAACTTTATTTCTAAGTGTCCTCTCCTTTTGGTCTAAGATTCGAACTGGTTGTTCTACATAAGACAAATCTGGTTGAATTTCCACTAGTTCCAATTCGATCACATGGCTCATATCAGCATTATACTTCTTTAGAAGAGATACATGAAATACATTGTGTAGATGTTGCATTTGTGGAGGTAGCGCTAATTCATATGCCACTTTTCCAATTCATCGCAATACTTTGAATGGTCCCATATACCTAGGACTCAACTTCCCTTTCTTTTCGAACCTGGTTAAACCTTTCCAAGGAGATATCTTTAACAAGACTTTGTCTCCAGTTTGAATTGCACATCTTTTCATTCTTGATTTGCATACCTCGTTTGTCGATCTCGAGCGGTAATTAATCTTTTCCGAATTAATTCCACCTTTTCCTTCATTTGTTGAACTAGATTTGGGTCAATTAATTTGCGCTCACCAACTTCATCCCAATACGTAGGGGATCTACATTTTCTTCCATACAACGCTTCATAAGGCGGCATGCTAATACTCGCGTGATAACTGTTGTTGTAGGAAAACTCAATTAACGGCAAATGATCGTCCCAATTTCCTTTGAAATCTATTGCACAAGTTCGCAACATATCCTCAATTATCTGAATTGTCCTTTCACTTTGTCCATCAGTCTGCGGATGATATGCCGTACTCATTTTCAGCTTAGTTCCCAAATGATCATGGAATTGTCTCCAGAATCTCGAGTTAAACCTTGGATTTCTATCAGACACGATAGATACAGGAACTCCGTGACGCATCACAATTTCATCCAAATACAATTTGACCAACTTTTCCAACAAAAACCTTTCATTTATTGGCAGGAAATGTGCTGACTTCATCAATCGATCGATTACCACCCAAATCGTATCATGATTAGACTTGGTTTTGGGTAATCCTACCATGAAATCCATCACGATATGTTTCCTTTTCCATTCTGGTATATCTAGTGGTTGAAGCAATCCGCTTGGCCTCTGATGTTCTGCTTTGACTCTTTGACACGTATAACACTTACTTATCCATTCCGCAATTTCCTTTTTCATGTTTGGCCACCAATAATTCTCTCTTAAATCCTGGTACATTTTCGTACTTCCAGGGTGAATTGAAAATCTCGAGTTATGCGCTTCTTGCAAAATCTCGTGCTTTAGCTCCACAACATTAGGTATCCAAATACGTGAGTTAACACGATATATTCCTTTTTCATCTTTTTGAGCTTTGACTTCTTCTCCGGATAACTTATCCTTTTCACGATTCATCACTTGCTCTTGACAACATCGAATCTTTTCCAAAATTTCTGGTTGAAATAACATCGCATATATTGCTTCACCTCCAAATTCTGGAGTCTACACTTCTATTTCCATCCTTTCAAAATCCTTAATCAATTCCTCCGACGACGTAAGCATATTTAATCTTTCTTTGCGACTTAGAGCATCTGCTACCACATTCGCCTTTCCAGGATGATAGTTTATCACACAATCATAATCTTTGATCAACTCTAACCATCTTCTTTGTCTCATATTCAATTCCTTTTGAGTGAAGATATACTTTAAACTCTTATGATCTGTAAAAATCTCGCATCTTTCCCCGTATAAATAATATCTCCAAATCTTAAGGGCAAACACAATTGCTGCCAATTCTAAATCATGCGTGGGATACTTTTGCTCGTGCGGCTTGAGTTGCCTTGATACATATGCTATTACCTTCCCGTGTTGCATTAGCACACATCCAAGTCCTTTATACGAAGCATCACTGAATATCACAAATTCTCCTTTTTCATCAGGTAACACCAACACTGGGGCGGTTACCGGTCTCTTCTTTAACTCTTGAAAGCTTTCCTCACACTTTTCCGTACACACAAACTTCTCGTTCTTCCTTGTCAATTTCGTTAATGGGACAACAATCTTAGAAAAATCTTGCACAAACCTTCTGGTAGTATCCGGCCAATCCCAGAAAACTTCTGACTTCCGTAGGAGTCTTGAGTCTTTCCCAATTCATCACAGTTTCTATCTTGGCTGGGTCTACTTTGATTCCCTCTTTATTAACTACATGACCAAGAAATTGCACTTCCTTTAGCCAAAATTCACATTTCAAAAACTTAGCGTACAACCTTTCTTTTCTCAGAATTTCCAAGGAAATCCTCAAATGCTCCTTACGATCTTATTCCGTCTTGGAATAAATCAGTATATCGTCGATAAACACTATAACGAACTTGTCCAGGTATTGCTTGAACACTATGTTCATAAGATCCATAAATGCGGCTGGTGCGTTCGTTAAACCAAACGCCATTACCAAAAACTCGTAGTGCCCATATCTCGTTCGAAACACTGTCTTGGGTATATCATCCACTTTAATCTTTAATTGATGATACCCAGATCTTAAATCAATCTTGGAGAAACACGAAACTCCTTTTAATTGATCAAACAAGTCATCGATTTGCGGTAGAGGGTACTTATTCTTAATCGTCAACTTATTCAATTCACGATAATCAATGCACAACCTTATACTTCCATCCTTTTTCTTAACAAATAATACTGGTGCACCCCACGGGGATACACTCGGCCAAATTACTCGTTTATCCAACAATTCTTGCAACTGTGCTGCCAATTCCTTCGTCTCGATTGGCGCCATTCGATAGGGAGCTTTCGATACTGGTTCCGTTCTAGGAGCCAAATCAATCGTAAACTCAATCTCTCTATCTGGAGGTAGTCCAGGATATTCATCAGGAAACACATCAGGAAAATCTCTTACTATTGGGATATCTTCAATCCTTACGGATTCTTTTTCCACGTCTTTAACATGAGCCAAATAAACTTCGCATCCTTGACGTAATAATCTTCTCGTCTCGATAGCTGTTAGAAACTTCTTTGTTAGAAACTTCTTTTCTTGCTTTTTCCCTTTGAATATCACTTCCTCACCATCCTTGGTTCTTAACTTCACCTTCTTACTTTTACACTCTATCTGCGCCTTCTGGTTTGACAACCAATCCATTCCTAGTATAATCTCAAATTCTCCTAACTTAAAAGGAATTAAGTCAACAGAAAAGTGCCGACCTTCTATAACCACATCAAAATTGGGACAAACTTTATTAACAATAACTTTCTATTGATTTGCTACCGCTACAATTAAATTAGGTTCCAGAGGGTATGCAACACAATTTAGCTTATCAAGCATACTTTCAGAAATAAAAGATCTAATTGCTCCAGAATCCATCAATACTTTTACTTCTATTGAGTTTATAACAAGCATACCTGCCACCACGTCCACATCTTGCACCGCATCTTTCATTGTCATATTAAAGGTCCTAGCTCTGGGTTGAGCTGACGGTGCTGGGAGAGACGGTGGTCCAGCAATCCTAAAAACATTGGCCTTCTGGACAGGTTCCTTGCAGTTTCTGGCCATATGGCCCATCTTCCACATTTGAAACAAGCCAAGTCATGTTTCCTTTCTTTATTTGGACACTCTGAAGAGTAATGCCCTTTCTGGTTGCACTTGAAACAGGTCATGACCAACTTATTACACCTTCCCGGTTGTCTCTTCCCATAATTCTTGCACTCTTGAATCTGAGGTCTATTATCCTTTCCCGGCTGTCCTGCTTTCTGGAAACGGTTCTTCTGGGCTCCGTTACCGGGTTTAAAATTCTGAAACTTTTGGTGCTGACCTCCACCATTCCTTCCAAACTTTCCTCTAAACATTGAACTTCCTTTCTCTTGCTCCGAGTTTTCAAATTTTCTTTTCCTTCCTTTATTTTCTCTCTTCGCAGCTTTACGCTCTCCTTCTACTATCATTGCCTTCTGTACCAAGGCGGTATAATTTTTGATCTCCAATAATGCCACTTGACTTCTAATCCATGGCTTAAGTCCCTGTTGGAACCTCTTAGCCTTCTTTGCCTCTGTATTTACATACTCAGGTACAAATCTAGACAGCTCCGAAAATTTTACTTCATACTCTGCTACCGACATATCTTCTTGTCTAAGGTCCATAAATTTCATCTCCAACTGATATTGCATATAACTTGGTAAATATTTCTCCAGAAACATTTCAGTGAACTTTTCCCATGATAAGTCCTTTCCTTCCAACAACGCCTTCGAAGATTCCCACCAGAAGCTCGCTTCATCTTTAAGGTAATAACTCGCATACTGGGCTTTCTTGTCATCCTTAACTTCTGCTAGTTCGAATGCTTTTTCCATTTCTCTTAACCACGACTGTGCTTTAATCGGGTCTGGCAAACCTAAGAATTCTGGGGGATGAACAGATTGAAAGTGTTTGAAGTTTCCAACTTTAGGGGCCACAGGTTGTTGCAAAAGCTGAGCAAGTCTGCTCATCATGGTGGTTTCTGGGTTTACTTCTGGGTCTTGGGTTGGAGTTTCTTCTTCTTGGTGATCTGGTGAGTTGGCCATTTCTTACAAACCTGATTGAGTAATTATTTAGCAATACGATAGCATGGCATATATAACAACATTTTATTATGGAATCTCTTTTGTGGGTTTTAAGCTTTACCCAATTTTGCACATGCAATCCTATTACTACATAATTATCATATCAGTGTTGTTTTCTCATGGCACAGGTTATGATATTTTAAGCATGGTTGTAGGAAAACATGATGTTCAGAACAGTTCATGCAGATCTTTAGGGTGCACAATAGAAAATAGGATATATAATGGATTCATCAAACAAAGGGTTCATAAAAAGTCTGGTTATCACAAGTTCAGAAATAAGGTACAATAACAGGGTTAAACAGAGGAAAAACTGGAAAATATCCCCCTATCTACCCCTAACTTCTAACAACTACTACTACTACAAAGTTCCGAAATACAATACAATAAATGAAAAAGGGATCCCGGCATCTGACCAAGTATCCCAAAGCCTACTAGCGCTGAAAAACAACAACTATGGGCTCAACCAACAGTCCCGCCTAACAGCTAATCATCCAGAATCTCCCTCCACACAACCAACATCCAGCGAATGATCTTATGCAGCCTCTGGGCTTCAGCATCAGCATCACTAGTGGATGGTCCCTCATCCAATCTCCTTCGGGTAACCTGCTCCACCATCTTAATCCGGACTCGCCACTCATCATCCATAACTGAAGTGCTCTGCCTAGAGTCTCGAACCAACCTATCCACCAAAGCTTCCAACTCAGGAATACGGGAGCAAACAAAGTCTCGGTCCTGGGCTAACTTGCCACCAACACTGACAGACACAATCTTAGGCATCTCAGACTCTGGCTCAGGGGCAGGGGTCTCTGAATCTGGCCTCAAGGGTGAAATCTGCATATGGATCTCACTACTATCAGAAGGATCCTCCTCTGGATCTGAACTAACATACACAGGCTCCTCTGGAGAGGGTGGAATGGGGTCCACTGGGGTACCAGTCAAACTAATCTCTGAATCTGAATCACTACCACTACTGGGATCCTGAGAGAAAACACAAAACAGCAACCAAGAAACAACGTTAGGGTTAAATAAAGCTTCCAGCTATCTCACACCCTAACTCTAGTTGGCATTCAGCTAATGCACACTTTTCTTAGACTATACCTAATAGTCTAACTCAACTCCATATGAGTCGAACTCTCTCGCGATATATAAATATATACCCAAAATACCCTTTTTAATCCTAACTTGTCTCAGGGACTAGATCCTGTAGCTCTGATACCAACTTGTGACGCCCTCAATCTCGGGGTTAGGAAATGAGGACCAACACACCTCTAATCTACTAATTAAATAAGCATAAACCCCGATTACCTACTAACTGGATCAAACAGGATAAAGTATGAGACAAGATTACAACTACAAATCATAAAATATAACTTACAACCCCAAAATAAAATCAAATATACATAGTTGATCCCGGCTTGGAACCGACATATAACCCATTGTATCTTTACAACTCTCTGGCTAAACGCTTGCTCACTCAAAAACACTACTACCTGCTCTGGCAACCGGAAGCCCTCAACACGATAGGAACCACCAGGTACGCTCTTACGAGTAGTGCGCCTAAGCCTGGCCATCTTCTTGCTTAACTGCCATGGTTAGATTAAAACAAAACATATGAGTATAAAACTTAGCAAGTAACTATAAAGCAGTTCTATGATATAGAACCCACAATATACTTTATCAATCTCAGGGCATTCTACTTTATCAGATATAGGTGGCAGATTTATATCTTTCGGGTTATGAAGGAAATTTTTGGGCTTTCAAGGAACAAGGCTCAAAGCAGGGGAAAAGACGACATTCATCACAAATCATTAAAAGATCAAAACAAATCTTTCAAATGGAAAGCGACAATCTTTTCACTATATTGAATCAATTGTATGATCAACAGAATTAAAATCAGGGTTCATGAACTATAAGCTTCACAATATCACAATCAACTCTTTTCAAAGCAATATAAACCATTTTCATTTTTAAAGAATCAATTACTGAGTAGGAAATTTCAATTCCTTTTTAAAATCAATATGGAACCCTTGATTGGATGACTTTATCTTTCATTCCATTATAATACGGGTGATCAGCCCGTACCGACCTCCATCCGGTCTTTAAGGTACCAATGGCATAATTTCAGCCTTAACTGGACTAGCCCCGCTAGCCTCTTACTTCGACTGGACTAGTCCCACTAGCCTCTTACGTCTCAATCCAATCCATCAGGAATTTGTTTGGAAAACCTTGAGTTGGAAAAAGATAGGTTTTTTAAATTCATTTTATCATTACCAAGAATATAAAATCATTCAGACTCTTTCAAGTCGAAACTCATTCTTAAGTTCAATTTCAAGAATTCAAAGGAAGTGAATAAACCAAAGGCAAGCAAAGTTCAATGCTAAGGATCTTGATCAAATGATAATAAGGTATACAAGTTAGGGAACCAGAACCGTTTCAAGGATCAGTAGGGTATAAGGTAAACAAAGGAACAAAGGATCATTACATAAGGGGCTCGCAAAGGTTCTTATAGGGTTTACAAGAATTTCTGGTATTGACAAGTAATCAGGATAAGAAAAGGTTACCAAAAGGTTCAAACAATAATCTTATTAATAACAAGTTCACATGAACAATAATAGGGCATCTCAAGAATCAATAACATGGGTACATTTCTATAAAAGTTCAATACTCTATATGGCATGAAAATTTTCTCTCTATAACCATTTAGACAAGTAATTAGAGTTACTTGCCTGAATTCGCTTTCCTGAAGGTTGAACTACTGCCACCTAGTAAACCTTTCCCTTTCCTAGCTTGAATGCCCTCACGCTCCGAATCTACAATCAAAACAAAAACCTTAATTAGATTCTCAACTCTCATTCCCAGAACGTTCACTCAATACGATAGCTCGACTATACTTTTGACTCGAACTATACGAATATAGCTTATATACACACATGCACATAACACATAACACATTCTTTTCTCGGAGCCTTTATATCTTTATATACTCAATAATCAACTTATACTTGCTTTAATCTCGACTATTCTTTAAATCAAACGATTATAACTCATACGGGTACACAATTCATACACAACTAAATCTTTACGACAATAACTATCACTTATAGCTTTTAAAATCAATCAACTTACTTCCCTTTTCTTTTATTCCTTAATTCGAACCACATACTACAATCAAATAATCAAATCCATAGACATTTACATATACATACCCAATCATTCTTTCGATTATCAAAAACCAAGTTTTGACTTTTAACTCTTAGGGCCTATTCAGCCTTATTGCAAATACCAACCAAAAAATCAACCAAATACTCACTTAGTTCACATAAACACATAACTCAATCAAAAACCTTTAAAGAATCATTTTCCTTTCTTTTAATCAACAAAATTCGAACCATAACCATACATATATGCTTACATGCATTTCAAGTTCATCTCTTAATTAAATCAAACACTCATTTTAATCACAACTTTTGGATTACACATCAAAACATCACTTAATGATTCAAACCCTAATCAAATTTTCCAATTAATCATGCATGCATTCACTTAGCATCAAACCAATCTCTTTTAGACTCATTTTTCATTCGGCTATAACCATAAATCACAACTCAAGAACCAAATAATGACATGCATCACTAATTCTTCTTTTAAACCAACATGCAATCTCATTTCTCACTAATTAAACATAGTTTACACCAAGATCAAGTCATAAAATCCAATTTTCCTTTTAATTAGTACAAAAGCTGAACCAAAACCTCAATATGCAACCCTCAAATTTGATTTCTTAAGCATCCAATCAATTACACAAGTCCAAATACTTTTAAAACAATCATAAAAATCTTTTTATCAATCAACAACTTATTTTCATCATAAAACCAACTTAATAAACAAGAACCATTCGATTTTCAAGCAAAATAATACATACAACTTCTATTTTGATTCTCTAAATCCTCAACTAGTCAAATCTCTTATTTACCACTAAGAACATGCATGAACAAGTCATTTCATCAAGAACAATCACATTTATTTTTCTAAAAATCAAGGACTCATTCAGGTTTTTCAAGAATAACACATGTAACAATCAAAAATGAGTTTTTGGTGTGGTAGAGCTCAGTGATTACATCATCACTCACCACCGGTTCACCGGAGTTCATCACCGGTGGCGGTGGCTTCACGGTGGTGCCCTCATTCGAGGGTGCCCAACCACGAAACCTCCGATTACTTCTAAAAATCACAACAAACACATGCAAGACATGATCATGACAAATTCACATCATCTTGATTCTATAAAACAAGAACTCGGCAAAACCGAACCTACACACACACACATCCGCATGCAAGTACCAAACCACACATGCAAGTGGATCAAAGCTTATATATGGAACAAGGATGAAGTTCTTTGGAAGAATCCATAAAAATCAAGTGAAGAAGAGAGATGTACCGAGAGGAAAAGAGAGAGAGAGAGACTTCGAGAGTGAGAGAGAAAAAGAGAGAGAAGAATGAGAAAATGGGAAAAAGAAGGAAGTGGCCGGGTGGAAAAGAAAGAAAGGGGAAGAGAATGAGTTTATATATGATAAGGGGCAGGGGTAATTTAGTTATTCACTAATTCCCCTTTCTATTTGATCTACCTTCTCTTTTTACTCAAATAAGATAGAAATTGAATATTGAATTTATCCCTCTTGGAAAGTCGAAAATTATTGCGAATAACAATTTTAAGACGTAGATCTCGAAATTAGCTTTCCAACCATTACTCATAATAAACTTTTGAGCGTACGGTTGATTTATACGATTTTTACAAGTTTGTGCTAATAATAGCATTTAATCACATAAAAATTAATTTAAAATACAACGACCACCAAAATAAATTCGTCTATCATTTTTAGAAAGTCTCTAAGACTATTTCGAAGATAAAAAAACAAGTCTCATGCCTTTACCTTACTCAGATAATTTTATAAAAATGTGCGGAGGTTAAATAAACCTTATTTAAATCAAATAATTACCTTAAATCCATAAAATATTAACAGATCACATAATCACACATACAGACAAGCAAGCACATATACTGACACATCACAACTCTTTTCTGATCATAAAATTTTCCTTTTTATCATTACTACTCTTTTCGCGTATCGGGTCACGTTCTGCCTGACGGCCCGACACTCAGCGTTTCAATTACGCTTCACAATATCATTATCGACCGACACATCACTAGAATGCAATACTTCACTTAAACATTCATTTCACATAATAACACATATTTCACATTTTAAATACTTTAATCTTTTTTTTAGGACGGGTTCCGTTCTACCCGACGGCCCGACAAAACAGCTTAATTTCTAAGCTGACTCTTTAAATTGGAACGCGTCTATCTACGCTCCCAGATACTAATATACAATAAAGACAATTAATCATCACTTAATCACAGATTTTATAATCACTTCACATAAATCATACTTTATTGACTTAATTACGTCGCAAAATTCTCAGTCGTCACAGGGTTATGGGATGTAAGATAACAAAAGAGATATGGGATGCTTTAAAAGTAAAGTGTCAAGGCACAACTGCTATCAAGAAGAACATGAGGACAATACTTACTCAAGAATACGAGCACTTTGACTCAAGAGATAATGAGTCCTTAATTGAGATCTATGACAGATTTCAGAAGCTTTTGAATGACTTGTCTCTTGTCGACAAGGAGTATGATTTGGAGGACTCAAACTTGAAGTTCCTACTTGCTCTCCCTGAAAAGTGGGACTTTAAGGTCACATCAATAAGGGATAACTATCAACTTAATGACACACCTCTAGATAAGATCTATGGAATACTGAAAACTCATGAACTAGAGATGAAGCAAAGAAGTAAGATGAAAGGATCTAAGTCTAGACCAGTAGCACTCAAAGTTGAAGAGAAAATAAAGGAGAAAGCTAGGAGAAAAGCTCAATTCAAAGGAAGAGCTATGATTGCAAAGTCAGATCCTGAATAATCAAACTTTGATGATGATTCAAATACTGATAATGAATCAGATACTGACAGTGATCATGACAACAATGAAAACATGGATCAAATGGCTGCTTCATTGGTTAAAGGTTTCAAGAAGATGGTCTACAAGAACTTCAAGCGAGGGAGAAAATTTTCCAAAAAAGGCTCCAATTTCTCGAACTTCGATAAGAGGAACAACAGAAGAAATACTGAATGGAAGGAATTAAAATCTGGAAAACTTGACAAGTCAAAGGAAATATACTACAATTGTGATGAAATTTGACACTTCTGCAGAAAACCCATAGCTGAGAAGAAACAAGCCTTGATCTCAAAGAAGAAAAACTGGTATGATTCATTAGAATCAGATGATGAGGTCAATTATGCTTTCATGGCAAATGCTGATACTGAGGTTGACAATGTTGAATTAAAGGTACCTCGGACTACTCTTTCTTTTGATACTGATGATCTATATGAATTAAGACTGTTTCTTAAATCTCTACATATTAGATATAGGGATCAAACCTTAGAGAATAATAGAATCAAGAGTGAAAACTCCGAGTTAAAGAAAAGGAATGATCACCTAAAAATTGAGTTGATTTCCATGCTAGAAATTCAAAAAGAAAGAGATACTGCTGTTTATATTAAAGAAAAATTGTTAGAAAATCATGCTTATCTAGAAAAAGAGTTAGCTAAAGAAAGAGAGGTTATTAAACTTTGGACTAACTCAGGAAAAACAACTAAGAAAATTTTAGAGAATGACTGTTGGGGATCAGGATTAGGATATGCTGATAGATCTAATTCTGATAAGAAAATTGAAAAAGAAACTGAGAAAAATAAACCAGTATGTACTTTCTATGAGGTTACCATGTCACTTTCTATGAGGAGCATTGTGAAATTGTTAGAAAGACTGATGGCAAGATTGCAATGACTGGTTTAAAACATGGTAGTTTATATGAAGTCAGGGTCTCCAAAAATACTTATGAATAAAAAATTTGTCTACTTAGTAGAGCATCTGTGGAAGACAGCTGGAACTGGCATAAAAGACTTTCTCACCTCAATTTCAACAATATCAATGACCTTGTGAGGAAAGATCTTGTGAGAGGATTGCCCAATGCAGTGTTTACTCCTCATGGCGTATGTGACTCATGCCAGAAAGCCAAGCAAAGAAAAATATCTTTCAAGAGTAAAACTGAATCCTCCATTTCTGAACCATATCATCTACTTCATATTGATCTCTTTGGTCCAGTAAATGTTATGTCAATTGCCAAGAAGAGGTATGCACTCGTAATTGTTGATGAATATACCTGATACACATGGGTGTATTTTTTGCACACCAAGGATGAATCTCTATCAATTCTTCTTGATCATATAAGAGAGCTGGAAAAAAGATCAACATACAAAGTGAAGATCATCAGAAGTGATAATGGAACTGAATTCAAGAATATCTCTATGGAAGAGTTCTGCAAACTCAAGGGGATAAAATAAGAGATTTCTGCTCCTGGAACTCCATAACAAAATGGAGTTGTTGAAAGAAAGAATAGAACTCTCATAGAAGCTGTAAGAACTATGCTAGAGTAAGCAAGATTGCCTACTTACTTCTGGGCGGAGGCTGTGCAAACTGCTTGCTTTACTCAAAATGCAACATTAATCAATATGCATGGAAAAACACCATTTGAGATGGTAAAGGGAAAGAAGCCAAATTTAAAGTACTTTCACATCTTTGGTTGTAAGTGTTTTATTCTCAAAACTCATCCGTGGTAGCTGACCAAGTTTGATCTAAAAGCTGATGAAGGCATTTTTGTGGGATATCCATTGTCTACAAAAGCCTTCAGAGTTTATAATCTGAGAACAAGAGCAGTCATGGAATCTATACATGTATCTTTTGATGACAAGAAGATAACAGGTCTAGAAGATGCAGATGACCATGACACATTGAGATTTGAAAATGAAATACCATATGCTGAACTTTTAAATCCTGATCCTGATACAGTAAATTCTTATATCACTCAAAGTTCTGATGATCCACATGATAGTGGAAATACTTCTAACACTGAAGGATATGTTGAGGGGGAGTAACATGATTCAAATCCAGAGACTTGTTCAAGTAATTCAATTCTTATTCCTCAATCTCTGATGAGTCAAATACTGATAACAATGGGAACACTGATTCAGGGGGAACATCAAGAAATAATAATGGTACTAGTCAAAGAAATAACAGAGAGTTCATGGATCAAGGGGGAGGTTCTTCTTCAAGGTGTCAACTTCCATCTGCAAGAAAATGGTCTAAGTCACACACACCTGACTTAATCATTGAAACCTTGATAATGGTGTAAGAACCAGAAAAGCCACTCAAAATGAATGTCTCTACCATTCTTTTCTATCTCAAACTGAACCCAAGAAGGTGGAAGAAGCTCTTCGAGATGCTGCCTAAGTTACAGCAATACAAGAGGAGCTTAATGAATTTGAAAGGAACAAAGTCTGGACTTTTATGCCAAGACTAAAGAACAGATCTGAAGTTGGCACAAAGTGGGTGTTCAGGAAAAAAACTGATAGTGAGGGCATTTTTAAAAGAAACAAAGCAAGACTGGTTGCAAAGGGCTATTCACAGCAAGAAGGCATTGATTATGATGAGATTTTGCTCCAGTTACAAGGCTTGAGGCAATTAGAATTTTTCTAGCCTATGCTGCTCATAAAAAGTTTAAAGTGTTCCAAATGGATGTAAATAGTGCATTTCTAAATGGATAACTTGAAGAGGAAGTTTATGTTAAACAGCCTCTAGGGTTCATTGATCCAAAATATCCAGATTATGTCTACTTACTGGATAAAGCACTCTATGGATTGAAGCAAGCTTCAAGGGCCTGGTATGAAACACTTGCTCTATTTCTATTAGAAAGTGGTTTCACAAGAGGTACAATTGATAAAACTCTCTGTTATAAATACTATGGCAAGGACTTGTTATTAGTACAGATATATGTCGATGATATCATTTTTGGATCTACTAATGATAAACTTTGTGAGAGATTTGCAATGCTAATACAGTCTAGGTATCAAATGAGTATGATGGGAAATTTGAATATTGGTTTTTCAGTAGATATAACTAACTATAGAGGTATGATTGGCTCACTCCTATATTTGACTGCTAATAGACCTGATATCATGTATGCTACCTCTCTGTGTGCAAGGTTCCAAGCTGATCCAAGGAAACCTCATCTGTTAGCTGTGAAAAGAATTTTAAAATATCTCAAAGGCACCATAAATCTGGGATTATGGTATCCTAGAGATTCAGACTTTAAGCTAACTGCATATTCAAATGGTGATTTTGCAGGATGCAAAATAGATAGGAAAAGCACTTCTGCAAGCTGCCAAATTCTTGGCGGCAGATTGGTTTCTTGGTATAGCAAGAAACAAAAGTCAATTTCCACATCAACTGCATAAGCTGAAGATATTATTGCAGGAAGCTGTTATGCTCAGATTTTATGGATGAAGAATCAGTTACTGGATTATGGGTTAGACTATTCTGCTATTCCTATATATTGTGATAATCAAAGTGCTATTACAATGGCATGAAATCCAGTGCAGCATTCAATGATTAAACACAACAGCATCAAGTACCATTTCATAAGGGAACATGTGGAAGCAGGTACAGTGGAATTGGTCTTTGTTCCAACAGATCAGCAATTAGCAGATAGATTCACCAAACCTCACTGTGAAGCTACTTTCACAAGATTGGTGAATGAATTGGGAATGATATCAGAACATTTCTCAAACTCTGATAATTAAGAAATAACTGCTGATATTTGAAGCATGGTATCTTAATATGTGTCAGTACTTGTTAGATACTGATTATTGTGTTAAATTCTGATACCATGATAACATGCAATCAACTTCTATAAATCCTATCTGATAACTGCATGTTAAACTACTGACTATGCGTATATGTTCTGATATTAGTTAAACTTGCTTTGACTAATCGATCCTGATAGTAGTTGTTAAATTCTGTTATTGGTCAAACTAGTGTTGACTGATAAATCCTGATAGACGTGATTAAATACTGATAATGGTCAAACCTTGATTGACTATTTTTAAGATACTCAAATTTCACTTTAATTAGTATTGTAATTACAGGTTTGAAGTTAACCACAAATAGGTAAATTTTCATGGTTACAGATGTTTACATGTTGATGTGAGGATATGAAACATGATCATTTAAAGCAAAAATTTATTCTCAGGAACTGTGCATGCAGTAACACACATTTACATGATTACTTTTACAGTCAATCGTATATTGCCACATGTCCTATTAAACTGAATTGTGACTAAATTAGTGGAGTGATGTGTTGTTAGGGAATAACAATTGGTATCAGAGCAAGCTCTTGAAGTACAAAGAGTTTAAAGATCACAACAAAACAACGAGATGAACAAGAAGGATGTTGGAGTGAAGATTCCATTTCTGGACAAAGACAATTATCACCATTGGAAGGTAAAAATGCACCTACATCTTTTTTCTCAAGATGAGGCCTATGTGGATTGCATAGAAAGAGGTCCTCATGCACCAATGAGAGCGGCAACAGGGAATGAACCATCTGTTCCCAAGCCTAGGCATGAATGGTCAGATCCTGATATTGAGCAAGTTAGGAAAGACAAGAAGGCCATGAATATATTATTCAATGGAGTTGATGGTGATATGTTTGATAACATCATTAACTGCAAAACAACCAAGGAGGTTTGGGACACAATTCAGATTATCTGTGATGGTAATGAGCAAGTAAGGAAGAATAAGATGCAGCTGCTAATTCAGCAATATGAGCACTTTCATTGTGAAGATAATGAGTCTCTCACTGACATTTTTAGTAGGTTTCAAAAACTGCTAAATGCTCCGAAGTTGCATGGAAGAGTCTATCAGACATAAGACTCCAATCTTAAGTTCCTTAGATCTCTTCCTTATATATTTTATTTTATTCCCCCATTTACTTGGGAAGGAATACTCGTAACCAAACCATTTTTCTCAAAATCTAAAACATTTATAAATCCAGTAATTTGACAAGTAAACACATTTAACTATTCTGAACATAGAATAGCAGAGAGTACTTGCATAATAAGCATTTAATTCAGCGATATGTAAAACATTTATTTATTCTGAACTGAGAATAGGGAAAGCAATACTTGCATAATAAGATTCAAAATAAATATCACTTGAACAATAAGTGATGTTATGGATACTTGCCTTTGAGATTTAGCAGTTAGTGATATTTTCAAAGACACATCTATTCTGACATTTTGTCTCAAAACATCACCGTCTTTATTCTACTGACCCTTTGGCCGGCTGCTCATGCAGTGCTGCAAACCCAATATTCCATACCATTCAACTCTAGTCTTCATCCATTTCATCTAGTCCTGATCTTCTTGAAAGACTCGTATCTATAATTAAAAAAGCACACTTTAATCATCTAAACGATAATCACTCGACGGACTGCGCGTCAACACCCTATCGTCTACCCATACGATAGCCCATACATAATTATAACAGTCAAACATAAGAATTCTGACTCACATATGCACTTAATTCACATAGCACATAAACACATAACTCATGTATCACATATGACTCGGTTCTTCAAAAGGTTCGACTTAGTACGTTTAAAACTGAAATCGGGTCAAAATATGATTTATTGATCAATAATCAACTCAGAATGACTCATAAATCAAACGACCTTGTTATACAAAAGAAATTTGGTCTCAAAAGTATTTTTATTGAAAGCGAAATATTTCTTAGTCTATACGCGTTCGTTTCGTATTAAACGGACGAACGGTCTATTTATTACGAAAAAACAAGAATACAATAGGAATTATTTTTTAAAAGCTTAAAAATAATTTTTAGGAATTATTTGAATTAATAATAAATAATTTACATTTTATTTAACTAGTTATAAATAAAATTAATTGATTAAGTGAATTAATCAATTAATTAAATACATAAATAATTAACAAAAATAAATTATAAATAATCAAATCAAATTGGATTTTTGAAAATAATAAAAAAAATATTTTTTGGAATTAAAATAAATCAGTTAATTATTTAAAAAAAATTAACCAAATTGATTTTGAATTTTTGAAATAATAATTGAAATAAAAAGTAAGAATTTTGATTTAGTTTTAAAACAAATTCTGCACAAACAGTTTTTAGACATTTAAGTCGGGGAAAATGGATCAAATCTGAGTCAAATCCGGGTCAGCCAACCGGGTTATCGGGTCTCCAAGAACACGAAGAACTCACCGGAAAAGTGCAGAATCCGGCGAGTTGCTCTGGTCCCAATAGGGCTACGATTTGCCCATAAACAACACGCAACAATCGGGGTTTCAAATCTAATATGTTCAACATCAGATCCATACTTGAATTCAATGAACCCAACAATCATTCATGACTCACTCGTCGATTTCCGACGAGTTCAATGAGTTTTCCGGGGGAACTCAAAGATCCCACCGGCGGCAACTCGGAAACTCGTAACCCACAACCAAATTCAGAGATTCAGAGCTTAAAACGAAGCTGAGAATCCAACCAAGTTAACCACATAATTAAAACCAACAACCACGAACTCTAGAGTCCAGAAAATCTAATTAAAAATGAAAAAATAACAAGAACACGACCTCTACTATCCAGAAATCAAACAACGAGAAATTATACTCGATTCAACTGGAAATTCACATACGATTCTAACCCTATCACTTAAAACATCCAACAATCAACATCAAGAATAAGCCCAAATCGATTTAAAATGAAAAAGAATGAAATTACAGATGAATCCACCTTATAGAACGATGTTGGTATCAAAAGATCGGGCTCAATTAGAGCTTTATTTCGGTTATTTATACATTAAAAACAGATCAGTGAGGCTCCTGGAATCATTCGATTTCGCTCAAGAACAAAATTTCACCCCCAAGAATATTATCCAGAAATGTTTTTGATTTTTATGAAAGAAAAAAAAAACAAAAATTAGGCTTTGGCTAGTTATGCTCATTGGAAATTAATCCCCGATAAATCATAAATCGGTTTCTTTATCTCGTAATTAGAATAGACAGCTCGAAAATAATAACTTACATGGAATGATTTTGAAATTATTATTTAAATAAATACAAAATATAGGCTAAAATCCCCCAAAAATAATGAATAATTCAAAAATAAAAAAGTAATGAATATTTGAAATATGTATGACTTTATAAAAATAATAAAAATATAAATTTTATGGGTTTTGACGTCCTGCCGGGGTCCCGTTCCGTTTATTTTTGATAAACCGAAACGATACCTAAATTAACAGAAAACCTCAAAAACACATAGAGTCACGTAAACGCACACAAAACAGGATAAAACAAGTATCTTGATAAAAATGCTAATAAACATGTGTCCAGATTGCGTATAATTTCATATAAATACATTTTAAACACGTAACGAGTAACTGAAAAATACTCTGGTCCTTACGGGACCACCCATAAATCCACCGCATGTTAAATCACGGTAAGACACATTTTTAAATAATAATAAATACATAATAATTCATTTAACACATAACAAATAACTGTAAGATATTATTTTTAAATGTTTTTAAACCTAAAACATAGTTAAAATAGCAAATAATATTTCTGACGCAGATAAAATATTGAGTCGAGTAAAATATCCACTTGATCCTCAAGACGGGAAAATACACTCAGTTTTACCGTTATCGATAAAACGATCAGCTTTTAAAATATACATTTTGAAAATAATACCTTTAAGTAAATATTTTCAGAAAATCAACAGGGACTAACACCATTTAACACTTAGCATATTGAGTCATTTAATGACACAAATTCATCAAACAGGAATAAAATATCCACCATTTTATTCCTTTTACATCAGAAAAGCACATAAACATATTCAAGGAATAAAATAATAATAACTAAAAATTTGGGATATTACAATCTACCCCCCTTATAAGGATTCCGTCCTCGGAATCAGCAGAAGAGAATACTAGGGATCTCCTGACCAACTTTCCAATCTTGCATACGTAACTTTTCTCAAAATCTCAAATAACACTGCAATTCCTTATACCACAAAGTTATCACGTGAGCTTCACTCCGCACTATTGTTCCTTCCTCATACCTTTTGACCAATTCTTTAATAGAATCACTTTTACTGATCGAGAGAAAGAAGAATAGAGAGAAAGATAAAGAGAAAGAAAGAGAGAGAGGGAGATAAATATAGAGAGCATTAAAGATATAGATTGACTTCGTTATACGCCATTGATTTTAATCGCATTGCAATTCACCGTTGCTAGTGGTAATCCCATCATGTAGGATTACTTTGACTTGACCAGGAAAACTCAACTCAACTTGATTGACATCCCTTCGAATATTTGAGATAATAAAATCATGGACTTTTGAAAGAGAAAAGAATTTTATATCATAACCGGTTTCCCACCATTGTGGTTATCAAAATCTGAATTTGAGAGAAAGTAGTGTTGAAATGAAAGAATAACTAAGAGATCAATATGATCAAAGGAACTTGGTGTTGCGTGCCCAAATTAGGACACTACTAAAGGTTCTTAACCTTCTTGTAGTCACAACACACACAAGTGATGGCGTCCCATCCAACTCCTATCACACAGACAGGTATACCTTGTGTCCCCTATAGTTAGGGTTGTACATTTCAGTCAGAACAAAAGAATATGAAAGGAATTCAAAATCAAATGAATAAAACTGAAAAGATTTCAATCCCGATACTTCTGAAGAAATATAAAATCCAGAAAACAAAATTCTGGCACAAAATGAGCAAGTGGTATAACTTGACAGAGCTATTAAATCCTGAGAATAGGCATCTTGACAGCTTCTAGCACATTACATGATTAAAACTGAATGTCAGGGAATATATCCTCTAAAAAATACCTCTTTTTGAGGGATGTCAAAAGAAGTTATAGAAAGAGAAGGTAATGCCAAGGTCTTAATACTTATCTTCTATTTGAACTCCTCTGTTGACCCGCCATTCGATTCTAGACACTTCTTCATGTTCCAAGGATATCGATAATCTTCATTGCCATTGACTCATAGTAGCCTCGGAAGATTCCACGATAAAAGTTTGTAGCTTCCCGGAGTTCCATCCAGTTCAGCACAATCATCTCAAACGAATGCGCCTATCTTAGCTTATTCATTGGTACTATATCCAATAGTCCATGTAATAACCCCAAAAATTTTGAAAATTTTGTAACCCTTATGAATAGTGATTTTGCTGATTATGCTGATTGAGAAAACTTTTCATGCCACACTATGTAGGGGTTCTTTTATTGATATTCTGAGATCTTATTAGTACTCTATATGGTATATAAGTGTATGTAAAAATCGTCAGAATCCAAATTCGAACACTTTGATTTTTTCCCCAAAACCCACCAGATACAGAAAGAATTAAGTATAAGGTAACATGATTAAAAGGATTTTAATTCAAGGATTATAAGAGAGGATCATAAAAGGAATATAAAATATTGAGAAAGGTTTCAGGGAACCTAAGTAATGAGATTCCGGGTATGATCCCTCAAACGATAAATGAGAACGAAAGTTAAGCGAACCGTATAACAGATCAGCAATCATTAGCCAAGTAATTAGGAGTTAATCAAAGAGGTTAGTGGATAATGATGTCATCACACCAACAAGAAGAAGACAAGTGTGGGAAGATGACATAAGTGGATGGCATAAGCATGACAAAATGGGAAGGATTTGTTGGTTGATTATAAGCCACACAATTTTTACCATGGTAACAATTTAATTAACAAACAAAAAGGAAGCAACCAAGCCAAAACAAATCATAACACAAAAAAAATCAAGAAGCTCACTTTGTTCCTCAAGAACAAAGCTCTCGGCCTTTTCCATTTCAAGAAAGAAGAAAATTCAAAAACCAAGTTCCAAGCTTTGATAATTTGTGAGGTAATTATCCAAGGTTCCTTATACTTAGATATAGCTATCCTATGAATCTTAGCTTCCATTTCCTTCACAATCTCTTCCAATAATTCATGGAAGAAGAGGGTGAATAGTGTTTTCAAGATCTTAAAAATTTTGATCTTGTGTTTTTGTTTAGATATAGCTTTGGTAAGGATTTTCAAGGGTGATTCCAAGCTCCTTAGTTACTTTTACTCACCAAGGAAGGTATAATCTCATACCCTAGCCCTACTTTTGCATATTTAGAGTTTTTATGAATGATATGGTTCATGAGAAGCATGATTCTTGTATACTTAGTGTGTGGTTGGATTTGTAATAAGTTTGAAGTTGTAAATCTTGATTATTGGTTAATGAACTTAAGTATAGCTTTTAGTTCATGATTGAGAGTAGTATAAATTGGAAATCTTGAGATGTTGGGGCTGTTGTAGTAAAGTATGGATGGAGTTTGGTTGTAGTAATGATTGTGGGTTGATTTGGAGTGGTATAAATTTGGTAATCGCGTAAACATAGCCGTCGTAATGCCCGATTTACCTTAGACTGCTTTTGTTCTTAAAATCAGGACCCGTGAACTCACTGTTACGTTTGGACCATTGCCATGATTAGATATTTCATGTTGCGAGCTTCGTTTTGATATGTGGTTCGCTTGAATCCGATGTACGGTTTAGGAGAAACGACCGTTTTAAGTAACGGCGTTTCGCGAACGAACCATTACCTCTCGCCTTACTTTGAAACCTTGGTTAAGGCCCTTAAATGACTAATTGGAGTATGAAACAATTATGTAAATTTGGTTAGGCAGTTGGTAGGGTACTCGCAAAAGAATCGCCTTAAAATTCTTAATGGTTAATTTATTAAAAATGGTGGAGACGAGGGTACTCGAGCGACTTAAGTGAATCGTTAAGCGCAAAAGCGAACGTTAGGGTCTAATTGGTTAAAGTATAGATTCTTAAGCGACCGGGGTTTAATTCTGACTTATGTTGTTGTTCATAGGTTATCGGTCCCACTCTAAGCTCAAGTCTATCCGGGAACACTCAGGCAAGTTTTCTACCCGTTATACTGTTGTTGTGATGTATATATGTATATGCATTATCTTGTGATAGATGCATGATGGTTATTAGCAAATCTTGCGATATATTGGAGCATGCTGATATGGTTTATATGCATGCATGTTTCGTAATTTTGATATCTAATTGTTGATTCAAATGCTTATAAGTTGCATAATACCTATGCTAGAGATAAGTAGTAGTTGCGTATACCCTTAGTATAGGGGACCCAAAGGTGAACATTTTTCTAAACCGGGAGTCGATGTTCCCGAGTATAATATATATATATATATATTTATATATATATAGATATAGTTTTCAAAACTATTAATCGAATAAGGTTTATTCGATAACTTTATTTTATTTAATGAATATTCATTCGAGGACTTATGACTCCGCTTATATTACTTAATGAATATTATTTTGAATATTCATTCGAGGACTTATGACTCCGCTTATTTTACTTAATGATTATTATTTTGAATATTCATTCGAGGACTTATGACTTCGCTTATTTTATTAAATAATATTCTTTATTTTATTAAAGAATAATGTTTCGATAATCAAACTTATTTTCGATTATTCAAATAAAGATCGTACTTTCGTATAAGTATATCTTTGATTATTTAATATTCATTTCAAGTATGAGTTTTAAGACTTCTACTTCAATTATTTTTATAAAGATTATTCTTTATGGGAATATTATTTAAATAATAATATTCAGATATTTTCTAATATATTGGGACTGATTTATTTTATTAAATCAGCATTACTCCAAACATTCTTAAAAATGTTTTCGAGTCTTCAAAATGATTTTTAAAAGTTAGGGCGGATCCCAAAACTCATTTTTATATTTAAGATCCTCCTTTCGAAGGGGATTTAAATACTCGCTCAAAACCTGAGGGATCCGGCTCTGTGGTGTATTTTATATTCGCAACAAGGTTGCTGTTTTGATAAATGAATTGATTACTTACCCAACGTTCGGGAAGTAAGTCCATTAATTGAGTCGGCATAAGCGACATGCCGGGGTACGGTCTATCAAAGTGTAAGTGGCTGGGTGGCAGCACAAGGTCCTAATGAGGCCAGGGTGATGACCGGTGGGGGATTCATCCATCTACTAATAGAAAAGGTTACTTATTGGTATCTTTGCCTGATCAGCAAGATATCGGGTTTATGCCAAAATTCATTTCTTTCCAAATTCATTGGATATTATAACTCTGTTTATACTTTTCATAACAGAGGTTTCCAAGGAAAGTATGAGATATATATAGGTGTGTATATATATCGGGACTTAATAAAGTATCTCGTAACTTCATTTCTTTTGAATGATATTTAAAAGATTGAATCTATTCAAATCTTATCTTGTAGTCTCATCTATGTGATGAACTTTTGAAACTGATTATACCTTGAACGGTGGTAGTTCAAGTAGTATTCGGAAAAGATATAAGTATATTGGAGTATCTTGTAACTTCATCTTTTCAACTTATATCTGGTTAATGATTATCTTATGCCTGACAAAGATTTTCACAAAAATGTTGAGACGAGGTTAGATATATGAGATCACCTTGCAATGATATTTTTATACAGTTATAAACTGGAACTCTGTGTATATTATGTATGGAAGAGGACTCCCAAGTTTTTGAAAAGTATATATATACATATATACTGAATATTTTGCGACTTGGTCGCGTTAAGATATCAAACTTGGTTCATTTTTACTTGACCAAGACTTTCATGAGTATTATGATGCAAATGCTCATATATTGTTAATCATTATACATATTATTTTGGTGGGCTTGTTGCTCACCCTTGCTTTCTTCTTTCATCACACAACAACAGATAGACAAAATGAACAGGACTAAGCTCCCAATTCGCAAGCGGATGGGAAACATTCCGTAGTTTCCTGTAGGCGATGATGACGCTGTAGCTGAGGTAGGAACTACCAATAGGCCAGGCTTTCAACTTTTGATGTACCAGACTTATGTATATTATGAATTGTAATAATGGCAAGGAATATGTAAATTATTCAGAAACCCTTTCAAGGTGTAATGGTTTATAATTGTGGAATAAAATGACTTGTGTTATTTTTGGTATTCATCTCTGAGACTATAACTGGTGGTGTGTGTGTGTATATAGTGGGGTCACAGTACGCAGTAGTTGGTTGTTTATTAAGATTAAGTGTTATTAAGGGAAATGGAACTCGTAACAACCCGGATCCCCGACCCCGGATTTGGCGGTGTTACAGTCCAACAGGAACTCGATATGAGCTCAAACGTCCTTACATAACTATACACACTCATACGCACTCTCATTTCTAGTTTACTATAACCTCAGCTCTGATACCAACCTGTAACACCCCCAAATCCGGGGTCATAAGATTTGGTCGTCACGATGAAACCTCAATCCAAATTAACCTATTTAATCAAAATGCAAATGCTAGCTGAAGATATTTAGCATCTATGACCCCAAACTAATCCAAGATCTTTTAAGGTTACAGTTCTAAAAATAAGAATTCCAAATTCCATTAATAAAATTTTCACTTTCTTTTCAAACTCTTTTCACAAATTCCCAAATTCAAAACTTAACTCACTAGTATAACTTCGAAAAGAAGTATACTAGACCAACGATTTAATAACATAACTCATATATATATATAAACACAACTTTATACAATAGACTTACTCTAGTTCCGCAAACCCTGAACAACCATCTTCCAAAAGCTTCTTCTTTGCTTTCTTGAATAATGCTGCCAAACAGCACAAGCTAATCCTCACTGAAGGTTAAATTTAAAAACAGGCAAGTATGAGCGAAAAAAATGCTCAGCAAGTTCAGTATAACATATATAAGGTCTTTATATATAAAAACTGACATCTGCAATAGAGCAGAACATTTTAAAATCATATTTGCTGAATCAGAAAATTTAGTAAGGAATCCCATAATTGATTCCCTAATTGTATTAAAACCATTTTGATCCTTTAAGCAAAAATGCTTCCGCAATATTTTGAATCTTGACGAGAATAAAACTCGTAAAACAGTATTTACTGACATATCGTAAACAACAATAACATGAAACAATGATTATGGACGGAATCATAAATTTTATTCAAAACCGAACTCTTGGTATTAATACTCATATTATTGTCATATCAAATTAGATATCAATACAAACTTTGATGCTCACAACATCCCATACTGAAGTCAACATCAATCATCTATACTTAATACCACCTTTGATATTTAACAACAACCTAAATATCCATATCAATCGGAATCTGAATCAAAACTGCATTTCACCTTTTATTCAAAATAGAAACAGTTGATAAATCACTCCTTATAAGATTTTCAAAAGAAATATAATAATTTAGATTAGAATTCTCAAACGACGGTGTGTTGCCACCGGTGATCAGCCGCGGAGCAACACCAGTATGCCGAAGCATATCCAACTCAACAAACGGGGCACCCAAGGCACATATTGGCCTAGCGAGGTATTATATCCTGTATAATACATGGCTCTTTGCTGGACCACCACCTCGGCCTCTTACGCAACCAGTAACCATCCAATCTTAAAACTTTTTATTGAAAGAGTTCATAATACTCGACACCCTTATATATTTTATTTTATTCCCCCATTCACTTGGGTAGAAATACTCGCAACTAAATCATTTTTCTCAAAGTCTAAAACATTTATAAATCCAGTAATTTGACAATAAAAACATTTAACTATTTTGAACATAGAATAGCAGAGAGTACTTGCATAATAAGCATTTAATTCAGCGATATGTAAAATATTTATCTATTCTGAACTGAGAATAGAAAAAGTAATACTTGCATAATAGGATTCAAAATAAATATCACTTGAACAATAAGTGATGATAGGGATACTTGCCTTTGAGATTTAGCAGTTAGTCATATTTGCAAAGACGCATCTATTCTGACATTCTGTATCAAAATATCACCGTCTTTATTCTACTAATCCTTTGGCCGACTGCTCATGCAGTGCTGCAAATCCAATATTCCATACTATTTAACTCTAGTCTTCATCCATTTCATCTGGTCCTAATCGTCTTGAAAGACTCGTATCTATAATTAAAAGATCACACTTTAATCGTCTAAATGATAATTACTCGATGAACTGCGCGTCAACACCCTATCGTCTACCCATAAGATAACCCACACATAATTATAACAGTCAAACATAAAAAAAATGACTCACATATGCACGTAATTCATATAACACGGTAAACACATAACTCACGTATCAAATAATTCATATCACATATGACTCGGTTCGTTAAAAGGTTCGACTCGGTACGTTTAAAACTGAAATCAGGTCAAAATATGATTTATCGATCAATAATCAACTCAGAATGACTCGCAAATCAAACTAACTTGTTATACAAAAGAAATTTGGCCTAAAAAGTATTTTTATTGAAAGCGGAATATTTTTCTGAGTCTATACACGTTCGTTTCGTATTAAACGGACGAACGATCTATTTATTACGAATAAAATAAGAATAAAATAGGAATAAATCAATTAATAATGATATTAATTGATCTTTAAATACCAAAATATAATTTTAAAAGCTTAAAAATTATTTTTAGGAATTATTTGAATTAATTATAAATAATTTATATTTTATTTAACAATTTGTAAATTAAATTAATTGATTAAGTGAATTAATCAATATATTAAATCCATAAATAATTAACTAAAATAAATTATAAATAATCAAATCAAATTGTAATTTTGAAAATAATAAAAGAAAATAATATTTAGAATTAAAATAATTCAGTTAATTATTTAAAAATAATTAACCAAATTGATTTTGAAATTTTGAAATATTAATTGAAATAAAAAGTAAGAATTTTGATTTATTTTTTAAACAAATGTTGCACAAACAGTTTTTAGACATTTAAATTGGGGAAAATGGGATCAAATCCGGGTAAAAGTCGGGTCAGTCAAACGGGTTATCGGGTCTCCAAGAACACGGAGAACTCACCGGAAAAGTGCAGAATCCAGTGAGTTGCTCCAGTTCCGACGGGGCTCCGATTTGCCCATAAGCAACACACAACAATCGGGGTTTCAAATCTAATATGTTCAACATCAGATCTATACTTGAATTCAATGAACCCAGCAATCATTTTTGACTCACTCGTCGATTTCTGACGAGTTCAATGAGTTTTCCGGTGGAACTCAAAGATCCCACTGGCGGCAACTCGGAAACTCGCAACCCACAACCAAATTCAGATATTCAGAGCTTAAAACGAAACTGAGAATCCAACCAAGTTAATTACATAATTAAAACCAACAACCACGGACTCTAGAGTCCAGAAATTCTAATTAAATATGGAAAAATAACAAGAACACGACCTCTACTATCCAGAAATCAAACAACGAGAAATTATACTCGATTCAACTGGAAATTCACATACGATTCTAACCCCATCACTTAAAACATCCAAAAATCAACGTCAAGAATAAACCCAAATCGATTTAAAATGAAAAAGAGTGAAATCGTAGATGAATCCACCTTATATAACGATGTTGGTATCAAAAGATCGGGCTCAATTAGAGCTTCATATCGGTTATTCATACATCAAAAACAGATCAGTGAGGCTCCTGGAATCATTCGATTTCCCTCAAGAACGAAATCTCACCCTGAAGAACATTATCCATAAATGTTTTTGATTTTTATGAAATAAAAAGAAAAAAGAAAAATTAGGCTTTGGCTATTTATTCTCATTGGAAATTAATCCCCAATAAATCACAAATCGGTTTCTTTATCTCGTAATTAGAATAGACAGCTCAGAAATAATAACTTACATGGAATGATTTTGAAAATACTATTTAAATAAATACAAAATATAGGCTAAAATCCCCCAAAAATTTTGAATAATTCAAAAATAAAAAATAATGAATATTTGAAATATGTTTGACTTTGTAAAAAAATAAAAATAAAAATTTTGTGGGTTTTGACGTCCCGACGGGGTCCCGTTCCGTTTATTTTTGATAAACCGAAACGATACCTAAATTAACAGAAAACCCCGAAAATACATATTGTGCATGCAAATGCACAAAAACAAGATAAGACAAGCACTTTGATAAAAACATGTGTCCAGATTGCGTATGGTTTCATATAAATACATTTTAAACACGTAACGAGTATCTGAAAATACTCTGGTCCTTACGGGACCACCCATAAATCCACCGCATGTTAAATCACGGTAAGACAATTTTTTAAATAATAATAAACACATAATAATTTATTTAACACGTAACAAATAGCTGTAAGATATTATTTTTAATTTTTTTTTAACATCACCCTATGCCCGGGTGAACATGGTTAAAATACCAAATAATATTTCTGACACAGATATAATATTGAGCCGAGTAAAATATCCACTTGATCCTCAAGACGGGAAAATACACTCAGTTTTACCGTTATCGATAAAACGATCAGCTTTTAAAATATGCATTTTGAAAATAATACCTTTAAGTAAATATTTTCAGAAAACCAACATGGACTAACACCATTTAACACTTAGCATATTGAGTCATTTAATGACATGAACTCATCAAACATGAATAAAATATCCACCATTTTATTCATTTTATATCAGAAAAGCACATAAACATATTCAAGGAATAAAATAATAATAACTAAAAATCTGGGATATTACAATCCTCTAGTGATTTATTGACTTGTCGATAACTCAGAGTTCTCTAGTCAAATTTGACTTGTCGATAACTCAGAGTTCCCTAGTGAATTTTGGCTTGTAAATATCTCTGAGTTCTCTAGTGGAATTTGACTAATTGATAACTCAGAGTTCTCTAATGAATTTTGACTTGTTGATAACTTTGAGTTCTCTAGTGAAGAAATAACTTGTCGATATCTTTAATCTTCATGTCTTCAATTTGGCTTGTCGATATCTCTGAGTTCTCTAGTTGTGACGCCCTCCAAACCCGGGGTCTAGATTTGGGGGTCACTAGCCTAAAAGAAACTATAATAAAATAAACACAGCGGAATAATATAATAAAAATGACCCCTTGTACGCAGCTGTATCGATCACAGGTTATAGTATGAAACAGACACTAATACAAACCAACTGTTATTACAAACCATAAGTCTAATTAGTTTTACAATTTATTCAAATTTTATTACAAACCTTTATACTATTCAAGCGTCCCAAACTGTCTACCTGGAAAACACACCAAACTATTTACAAGCACTCGACTTCTGATTAAACCTGGAACTCAAGCCTGCTCTGGCTTAGCTGAAAGATTAGAATAATAAACAAGTATGAGCGAAGAGATGCTCAGCAAGCAGTATAAAGTTTGTAAGTGAACAACAATAACAATATCTGACTAAAATCAGAAGCTGATATAAACTTTAAAATTTAAGCGACAGTTTAATAAAACACAATTATGCACTATGATGTTCCTGATGATCAGTCATGAAACAACACCGGTATTCCGCAGTCATACCATAAATATAGGTAACGATATCTCACAGCCATACCGTACATATTGGATATCTATGAAAAGGCATATACTCGCCTAGAAAGATATTACACTTTCATATAATAGCTCACGCTGGACCGGTGCCTCGGCCTCTTACGCTAACCAATAACCAATTCACAAAACAATTTTAATTAAAGGAGTCGTATCAATGACATCCTTATCTATTCAACTCCCCATGTCACATGGTCCGGAGTTATCTCAACAATCGATGGCGAAATAACTAGAACAATTAGTTATTCGCTAATCTCAACTCAAAGTTTTACTGTATAGAGTATATCTGGATAGTATAGTTATTCACTATCTATCGAATCAAAAGATTGGTTCTAGAAGAATGATTGCTAGAATAAGAGAATGTCAATAAACATCGGAGTATTGATATTCGATGTGCTATCAGAGTATTTATAAATAGTTCTTATATTTTAAATACGTAAAACAATAAGCTATTCTGACTTTAGAATAGGGGAGAATACTTGCCTGGTATGCTCAATAACTTTTCACTAAAACCCTGGCTTATAACTGCTGGCTATCAACTCCGTCTAGTACTTGACTGCACTCCTTGTTACTTGATTCTATAAACAAAAGGGCTATCTTAACCGACAGAACCAAACTCAATCGACGTAACTATACGTCTTGACATCTACCCGATCGTTTATAACTAATCGTGGCATTTTAAAACTGTAAACAGATAACATGCATATCACATAGCACATAATCATGGTATTCGTATAAAATGTAATCACATATTTCATGTAACACATAAGTGTTAGGTCACACACACTGTAGATAGGGGTTGAATACATTGTATACTACAATCAAATCAAATTAAGAACACAAGTATGAAACACAGAATAATCTTTTTAATAAAACAGTATTATAATGGAACCGTTCTCTCTCAGTGATGAACAAATATCACGAGAGCTGCTAGGGTTACAATGAATAATATTCTCGATTACAATAACACATCTAGTGTGAACCCTATGCTGTGTTTATATAGACACACAGTTACAAGATAATCTTCTAATTGATATAGAATATAGGTCTGCATCCTAAAATATATCAATTAGTTATCTTTTCCTCCAAGTCTTCTATTCTTCATAGAATTCTTCTCCATGCATATCTCTTCTTGTGTTTGTCTTAATCTTCCTACCTTTTAATCAGCCGCCTTCCTTATCTGAAAGTCTTCTTAAGTCCTGATATTATCTCCTGATGAATATCTTAAGTTCTGATAACTTAAGTTCTGATATCTTAAGTTCTGACTTCAGTATAAGTACTGATTTCCAGTTAAGTCCTGATTTGTTCTGTTGGTCAAGATCTGAAAACTAAACACAAATCATCATTAGACATGACATCACAAATATATCTAACAATCTCCCCAACTTGTAAATTAGCATAATATACAAGTTCAATAGATATTTGATGATGTCAAAAATATTAAGTACAAATGCATATGATAATTTGACTAGATAACTACAACTCACAGTCTTTAGAGCTTTTACCATCCTTAAAGTCTGATATCAGCTTTAACCTGTATATCCTTCAAAATTTATCAGCTGTAGTTCTTGACTTGGCTTCAGTGTGTGATCTCTCTAATGTCAGGAGTTGTTCTGAGATAGTTCTTTAACAAACTCCTCTCAGCATATTCAAGTTCATTCTGCATCCTCCTTTTTGCATCTTTAAGTTCAACTGTATCTTCACCTGTCTGAAAGATAGCAGCCCTGAGATCATTAATCTTTGCTTTCCTTATATCCTGATCCAGTTTGATCAGATAAGCTTTGTTAGACTCCATATTAAATTCCAGTCCCTTAATACCCATAAATGTAGTGATTTTAGCAGTATTAGGCTTCATCTCAACTATTTCTCCATTGTGAGCTCTGTACTTAGGATAGTATGATCTGTCAGACTTTACAGAGTAAAGTTTCTTTTGCCTTTGAATATTAAATTTTAAGTAACTGGCAGCACCATCTGTTGATCTGTTCTTCACTTGAAGTAGAAATAGCACATGTTGCAATTCTTTAAAGTACTTCAAACGAATAACATCCTTTCTTATCTGGAATACCCTCTCATCTGTCATGATGTATAGCATGATATCTTCTTTTAACATAGAGTGGTAGACCATTTGTACAGAATCCAATTGATTCAGTCTTTCTGGAGTTGTCCCTACTCCTGGTTCAGAAAGAGATGTAGGATCTAAGGTAAAATTGTTTACTCTTCTCTCATCAGCATTACCCAGTACTGTTTTATCTCTAGCTTCCTTCTATCAAATAACTCTTGCTTCAAAACCACTTGATGTAGTCTTCAAAGATTGAGTAGATTGTTGAGCTTTAGTAAACCCGGGTAGTAGAATTTTTGAAGGTTTAACATGAGCAATGTCAGAGGTTTTCTTTTCTTCCGATGACAAGACAACTTGAGCTCTGTCAGAGGTTACTTGCTTCATTGTAATATCAGAATTTACAAAGTCCTGATCTTGAACAATATGAGCTCTGTCAGAGGTTGTTTGAATATTCTTTTTTTTCAAAATCAGACTAGTATCTTCATCAGATTTTGCTTCCAGATCCATGATTGGCATATATATCTTTACAGGTTCATCAACTTTAGCTTTGCCCTTGAACCTTGGATCTACCTCTACTTGTGATTTGGCTTTGGATTCAATTTTGGTTGCCTCAGAGTTTGTCTTCTCTTTAATCACAATGCCCTTAGGCTTTGGAGGTTTCTTTGCAGTAATAGAAGCTTTAGACTTGGATTTGACATTTTCTGCTTTAAGTCTGGCTTCTTCTTCCTTCAGACTTTCAAAGTCTATTCCTGGATTGTCTTTGAGAAATAGTCTTTTTGAAATTTCTTCATCTAGCTTCTGTAACTTGGGGTCTTGATAGTAGACTGTTGTTTCCTTCCCCTTGAACTTCAGTGTCTGCATAAACTTCTGTGATTCTTGACTTTCACCCTGTATCAGAACATCAGGCATAGTCATAACTTGTTTATCAGAATTTATTCTTCTATCAGCATCAGAGCTTGATCCCTGTGTAGAAGTTCCTGCTTTCCTAGATGAAGAGCCTTTGCCTTGACCATGACCTCTACCCTTTTCAGAGTTTCCCTGGTCATCACTTCCATCATCCTTTGTTAGGTCACACACACACTGTAGAGGGGGTGAATACAGTGTATAGTACACTCAAATCGAACTTAAAGAACTTAAGTAACAGAAAACAAACTTTATTGAAACAATAAACTCTGTTACAATATGGAACTGTTACCTCTCAGTGATGAACAAATATCACGAGAGCTTCTAGGGTTATATAAAATAATAACTTCGATAATGATAACACTTATAGTGTAAACCCTATGCCTGTGTTTATATACTACACAGTTACAAGATAATCGCTAATTGATATGGAATATAATTCTGCTTCCTAAAATATATCAATCAGATATCTTCTATTCCAAGTATTCCATTCTTCACGGAATTCCTTCTTCATGCATATCTCTTCTTATGTTTATCTCGATCTTCTTTCCTTTAATCAGCTACTGTCCTTATCTGATTGTCCTTCAGCACTTAAGTTCTGATATCTATCTTCTGATGATTATCTTCTGATAATACAAGTACTGATATCCTTAAGTCCTGACTTCCAGTATAAGTACTGATCAACAGTTAAGTACTGATCTATCCTGTTCACACAAGATCTGAAAGCTAAACATAAAACATATTAGCCATGACATTATCAAATATATCTAACAATCTCCCCCAACTTGTAAATTAACAAAATATACAAGTTAAACAGATATTTGATGATGTCAAAAACATTAAGTACAAAAGCATGAGAAATAGACTAGATAACTACAACTTACAGTCCTTAAAGTTTTACCAATTTCAACTTCTGATAACAACTTCAATCTGTATAAATATCAGAATTTAAGCAGTTGTAGATCTTCGACTTGGCTTCATCATCTTCTGATCTCTCTGATGTCAGGAGTTGTTCTGAGATAGTTCTTCAACAAACATTTCTCAGCATATCTTAGTTCATCAATCATTCTCCTTTTAACACCTTTAAGCTCTGCAGTATCTTCACCAGTTTGAAAGATTGCAGCTCTGAGATCATTAATCTTTGCTTTCCTTAACTCCTGATCTAGTCTTATGACATAAGCTTTGTCAGATTCAAGATTGAATTCAAGTCCCTTAATACCAAGATACGTTCTGATCTGTGCAGTATTAGGCTTCATATCAACAATATCACCATTGTGATCTCTGTACTTTGGAACATATCTGCTGTCAGACTTAACAGAATAAAGCCTTTTCTGTCTCTGAATCTGTTCTTTTAAGTAGTTTGCAGCAGTCTCTGTTATTCTGTCATCCACTTGAAGTAAGAAAAGTACATGCTCCAATTCTTCAAAATACTTCAAAGGAATGGCATTTTGTCTTATATGATAAACCCTACCATCTGTCATGAAATACAACATGATGTATTCTTTCAAGTAGGTATGGTAAACCATCTGTACAGATTTCAGTTGATTCAATCTCTCAGGAGTTGCTCCAATACCTGGTTCACTCAAGGAAGTTGGATCATCAGTAGTGTTGTGTACTCTTCTTTAATCAGCACTTCCCAATCCAGTTTTATCTCTAGCTTCCTTTCCAGTAACTACTCTTGCTTCAAAACCACTTGAAGTAGTCTTCAAAGATTGAGTCTGTTTTGCTTTAGTGAATCCTGGTAGGAATGTTTTAGATCTATTTTCTGATATCAAGTTAACTTGAGCACTGTCAGAGGTTACTTGCTTCTTCTGAATATCAGAACTTACAATTTCTTGACTCTGAACAACTTGAGCCATGTCAGAGGTTGTTTTAAGAACTTTTCTTGAAGTCAGAGCAAGATCATCTTTTCCATCAGTAATTTCTTCTTCCTCAGGAGGTACATAAGGCTTGATAGGTTCACCAACCTTTTCTTTACCCTTGGATCTTGGATCTATCTGTGGTTGTGATCTAGCCAAAGTTTCTTCAGTATGTATCCTTTCTTTGATCACAATGCCTTTAGGTTTTGGAAGTAACTTTTTACCAGAAGCTTCAGATTTAGATGTGACTTTCTATGATTTAAGTCTGGCTTCTTCTTCCTTTAAACTTTCCAAGTCCATCCCTGGATTTTCTTGAAGAAATAACTGTCTTGACATTTCCTCATCAAGATCTAGAAGTTCATCAGAACTTATCCTTTTACCAGCAGCAGAACTTATTCTTTTCCCAGTATCAGAACTTGTTCTGTGACTAGCTTGTCTTGATGTAAACCTTCTACCTTGACTATGACCACTACCCATTCTAGAGTTTCCTTGGTCATCTTTTCTATCATCCTTTCCTTGCAGTGTCTTGTTGGTTTTGCATTTGGACTTAATTACCTTCTCCCCCTTTTTGGCATCAGCAGGTAATAAAAGAGAGATAAGTAGTTCCACTGAGGTCTGGATTTCAGTAAGTTGCGATTGCTGAGAAGCTTGATTTGTCAGAATTTGATCAATCTGAGCTTGTTGCTTCTCTTGAGTTTTCTCAATATAAGCAACCCTGTCAATGGTAGGTTGGAAGAACTTTTTCTTATCAATTTTCCAAACTTGTTCCTGTTTGATAAAGTTCTCCTGAATCTTGTGTAGCTCTGCATGAGTGTTGGAATGAAGACCTTGTAGATGTTTAGTACTCAATGCAGTGACTCTAAGCTGGGTTTTAAAATCATCAGAATGTAACATTTCATCAGCTTTAGTCAAGTGCTCAGCAAGATGTAAAGCATTTGGAACACATGAAACTGAGTTCCATTCCTTAGTCCACTCCTGACCTGCAGGAGTTTCACTCCAAGGTACTGGTGCATCCCTGATAACAAACTCCTTTACCAGTTCAGACTTAGGAAGAGTCAGTGGAGGAGTATGTCCTGAAGGACCTGCTTCATCAGCATCTACAGTTGTAGCAGCCTCACCAGTATCTCCAATATTTGCAGCATCAGAACTTAGAGAATCAGTATCTTCTGATAAGACAACAGTGTGAGTAGCAATGGAGGCTTCATACTAAGTTCTGATCAACAGCCATATCCTGATGCTCACCTAAAATCTGATCATCAGCATCTTGATGCAGAGAAGGTGTTGGTGATAACTCAGGAGTTTGAACAGCATCAGTAACAGGTGTTGTGGAAGGATTATTTGCTGTTGGAACTTCTAAGAAAAGTATTTCAGGCACAACCAGGTTCTGAATATCAATTTCAGCACTTGTGCCTGAATCAACAAGAGACACAAAAGGTGAATTAGCCTTGTCAGATACAGCTTCATGAGATGGAGTTGATGGAGAAGAAGTGACTGGAGCAAATTCCTTGTCTTGTGAGATCAGAGATTCCTGATCCCCTTCCTTAGCTGCTTCCTCCTCATCATCTGAAACTGGCCTTTGTGCCCTCTGTTTCTTGTACTTCCTTGTTGATTTGGATTCCTTGGGAGTTTCAGGAACTGTCATACGTCTAAGCCTCTTGAGAAGCCTAGAACCCCCAATTGCAGAATCCTTCTGAGAAGTTGCCTTCTCAGCTTCATCTACCACAGGTTCTGAAGAAGGAATCTGATCCTCAGAATCTGATTCATCTCTCAAAGTAATTCTCCTCCTCTTTTGAGGTGTTTGAGGAACAGTCTTTGTTCTCTTTGGCTTAGAGGATGTAGGCTTCACAGTAGGTGCTGAAGAAGAAGGTTGAGCAGTCTGTGAAGTGGAGAGATAGGATTTGAGATAAGTTCTGAGGGTAGGTTGAGTAGAATGAGAGGTAAGTACTGAGGTTGATGGATTTTGGGTGGTTGGAGGTGGTTGAACATCAGAGTAAACAGATCTATAGGTATCAGGATCAGCATTTACCAGGATCTGTTTTACAGACTTAGGAATTTGTAATGGTCTAACCATTTTCTTCTTAGTATCAGCATTTACCAGATCATTAAAGTACCTTTTTGCAACCTTAAAAGGTGGGGTTTGGGTGCTGACTAACTGAGGTTCATCAGTACAATAAGTGTAAATAAGTTGACAGAATCTAGCAAAATAAACAACATCTCGATCCTCTGTCATCCTATCCCCAATAAAACCAATTAAAGCAGTTGCAAAATCAAAATGAGTTTGATTGATAATTGCATACCCGATGTGCTGACTCATAATGGGAATAGCATCAAAATTCGAACATTTATTTCCAAAAGCTTTGGTGATGCAATCAAAGAAGAAACTCCATTCTCTTCTGATATTAGCCCGTTTCAACTGTCCAAGTTTCGTCAGACTCTTTTCATATCCCAATGCATCCATAAACTCCCTAAGGGCTGAGTCCTCTGGAACTGAGAAAGTACAATCCTCTGGAAGATGTAAAGCCCTGCGTAATGTACCAGGAGTGACTACAAAAGATGAATCACCCACTTAGAAGATAATACTGGGAGTTCCACGGTTACCACCATCATCAAAAACGCCAGTCCTCCAGAACCTCAGAACTTGTTGACTTGAAAATAATTCAGGCTGAGTTAAGGCGTACCCAACCTCACTATGTGCAAGAAGATCTTGCACAAAGTGCAATTCAGATGGAGCTTCAGCATGATCAAGAATTGCAGCATAGTTGTTTGGAACAAACTTAGCTCCATCAATGATTAAATCCTTTGGTGCCATGTGAAAAAATTTAGAGTTAAGTATGCCTGATAGGTGTTTGATATAATATCTGTATGAAAACAACGGAAATAGTAAAGTGAAGGAGAGTAAAAGTAAGAAGAGAGATAGAAGATGAAGAAATTAAAAAGATTAAAGAAATCTTCTCTCTGCTGTACTTATAAAAAAAAATATTACCGTTGGACACCTGTCAGACATGCAGTAATAACGGATAGTTACTGGGCTCGAGAAAACAGTAATCATGACTTACCCATTTGCTGAGTTTCAAGGAAAAACTGTTCCATTTATCAAGGGAAACAATTCAAATTTTAACCCGTTATCACTGATTGAATTATTTGTCACTGCAACATTAATATTCTGATAATAAATCATGTTAAAAATGACCGAGATAATGTCGATGAATAAGTGCTGACAGAGAATCAGAACTTAACTAAAAGTACAATTTAAATGGTCATCAGAATATCAATCAGGATTTATCAACACAAGATAAAATAACTCAGAGACACAATCTTGAAGTAAAAATAGTTGTCATTAATATATCAAGTCAATACATTTATGAAATGGAAATTACATCAATACTTATACAAGATTTTCCCTAAGCTTCTAATCCTAACATCAACAGCTTTAGTCCTGGCTAAGAAGCCTGACAAAGCTGAGGATGAAGAAGAACAGGAAGAAGACAAGATTAAGTCATCTTCCTCTTCCTATCTTCGATGAACAAGATGGCGAGTCGTATGATTCGCTCTTGCTGACGGATAGCTTCCCGCCTTTCCTCCTCCAGGCGCTCCAGATGGCGATGGTAATCCATCTCGAAGAATAGAAGGTGAGCCAGCACCTCCTGTGGGATAGAGTCCCAGATCTCCTCAGGAATGGCTGTTATATGCCACTCCTGCTGCCACTCGGCACAACTGAGCTCCATTGTGAAGGTTTGTGTGTTCAAAAACATGTTGTATCGAACCATTGTGTTTTTGAAAGAAGAAGGAGGATAAGTGTGTGAGAAGAATGTGATGGAAAGACTGATGTGAAGTGGTTGATTATATAGGCAAGAGAATGCCAAGAGACGCAAAGATATTTAATGCTGACAGGTAGAATTAATTCTACCTCGTCTCCCTAGACTGTGAAAAAGAATAACAGTCATTGGAAAGAGGAATCATGGTCTAGACCGCACAAGACACAAAAAACAGTGGACTGTTCAAGTACAAAACCATTAATCCTAATCATAGTGACTATTAATCTTCCACTTCAACATATTTGAGTACAAACTGAAACTGTTATCAAATTTTATTAAAAGATAAGCCAAGTAAAGGATTAGACTGAGAAATCAGAACTTAGACCTATACCAGAACTTAACAGTCATCAGAACATAATTTCTTAACTCGAAAAAGGAATGCCCATCTTAGTAAATCCTCATACAAATTCTGAGTTATGGACGTCATAACTTAATCATCAGAACGTGTAACTTAGAACTTGTCCTCAGAATTTGTGCAATAAGGACACACTGACTGTTTATCGAAAATAACATAGACCACCACAGAAATTTTCATCATTCAGATGGAGTAATTAGTGTGTGCATTAAGCTAAAAACAGACAAAGAGTAAAGTCTGATTCACTGCAGTACATCTTAGAAATAAGGCATAACTAAAATTTTGCTAAAGATCTGTCATTGTCCTGAAACCGACTGAAGAATGAGTTTATGCTTGAGTCCACCTCAACTATTTTATGCTAATTTTATGCATCTTTTGAAATTCTATTTTACAGTGGCTTCTCAGTGTAAGTGAGTCACGACTGTTTATCAGAATTTATGCTATTTTCAGAGTATTTCTCCAGTAATCATAGAGTGTGAAAAGTCACCAAGAAAATATTTTGCTTTTCTGATGCATATTTACTTAATACCAGCAATGCACTTGGGTCGTCCCTTCCACATTTTTACTCTAGATCTCAAAGGAGTACCTGATTTTATTCTTTGATCTTTTTGCTTTTTCTTTTGATAAGAGAGGTCTATCAGCACTTAGTGCATTCAGCAGTTTTACTAGTATCAGAACTTAACAGATGAGTAGCATTATTCTAATTTGTGACTTAGTAATAAGATATACAAAGTGAACTTAACTAAGCTCAATTATCAGAATTTGCTAGTGTCATAAGATTTCCACTGAAATAATTACTTCTTCCATGGAATCATTTGTTTATTAAAGACTACTAGGTCAGTATCTAGCACAGTTATCCTCATAGGATTGAATAATTACTGAAACAGACATATCACTTATCAGAGTTGAGAAATATATATCAGACAACAGTCAGTACTTAAAAATATTTAGCAATTAAGCATAGAATACACAATGAGATTAATTCTGTAAATACTGAATATAAAGTCTGATAACACAGAACAAGTCTAAGCAGATTTAGAGAAGGAACCTGAAACCATTCCAAGTTCATTTACCAATCTTGTAAAAGTAGCTTCACATAATGGTTTTGTGAAGATATCTGCCAACTGTTGATCTGTGGGAACAAAATGCAATTCCACTGTACCTTCATCCACATGTTCCCTGATGAAGTGGTACCTGATGCTGATGTGCTTTGTCATAGAGTGTTGAACTGGATTACCTGTCATAGCAATAGCACTTTGATTATCACAGTAAATAGGGATTTTGAAATATGTTAACCCATAATCCAGTAACTGATTCTTCATCCAAAGAATCTGTGCACAACAGCTTCCTGCAGCAATATACTCTGCTTCTGCAGTTGATGTGGAAATTGACTTTTGTTTCTTGCTGTACCAAGAAACCAATCTGCCTCCAAGAAATTGGAAGCTTCCACTTGTGCTTTTCCTGTCAATTTTGCAACCTACAAAATCTGCATCTGAGTAACCTATTAGTTTAAAATCTGATTCTCTAGGATACCATAATCCCAGAGCAGCTGTTCCTTTAAGATACTTAAAGATTCTTTTTATAGCTGTTAAGTGAGGTTCTCTTGGATCTGCTTGAAATCTTGCACAAAGACAGGTAGCATACATGATATCAGGTCTACTAGTAGTTAGATAGAGTAGAGAGCCAATCATACCTCTGTAGTCAGTAATATCTACTGATTTACCGGTATCCTTATCCAGTTTTGTTGCAGTGGCCATTGGAGTGGATGCACTTGAACAATCTTGCATTCCAAATTTCTTTAGCAAGTTTCTGGTGTACTTGGTTTGACAAATAAAAGTGCCTTCCTCATTCTGCTTGACTTGAAGGCCCAGAAAATAGCTAAGTTCCCCCATCATACTCATCTGATATTTTGACTGCATTAGTTTGGCAAACTTCTTGCAAAGTTTGTCATTTGTAGATCCAAAAATGATATCATCAACATAAATCTGGACCAGAAGTAAGTCCTTTCCATGGTTGAGGTAGAACAGTGTTTTGTCTATTGTCCCTCTGTTGAATCCACTTTCCAGAAGAAACTGAGCTAAAGTCTCATACCATGCTCTAGGAGCTTGCTTAAGTCCATAAAGTGCTTTATCAAGCCTGTAGACATAATCTGGATGTTTGGTATCTACAAAACCTGGAGGTTGTTCAACATATACCTCTTCCTCCAATTCTCCATTGAGAAAAGCACTTTTCACATCCATTTGAAAGACAGTAAACTTTTTGTGAGCAACATAAGGCAAAAATATCCTTATGGCTTCTAACCTAGCAACTGGTGCAAATGTTTCATCATAATCAATTCCCTCCTGTTGAGAATATCCTTTTGCAACCAGCCTTGCCTTATTCCTTGTAATTATGCCATCACTGTCAGTTTTGTTTCTGAATACCCACTTTGTACCAACAACAGATCTATTTTTTGGTCTTGGCACTAGGGTCCAGACTTTGTTTCTTTCAAATTCATTCAACTCTTCCTGCATTGCTTGCACCCAATCAGCATCTTGAAGAGCTTCTTCTACTTTCTTTGGCTCAGTCTGAGAGAGAAAAGAATTGTATAAACACTCATTTGAAGTACCTGTTCTAGTTCTGACACCTGTATCAGGATTTCCAATTATCAAATCAGGTGTATGTGATTTTGTCCACTTCCTTGCAGATGGAATGTTTTCTCTAGAACTGGATGCTCCCCCATGATCCATGCTATCTTCATTTTCATTTTCTGATGCTCCCCCTGAAACTATGCTCTCTGAGTTGGATTCTTCAGAATTAAGATTTTCAGCATTATCAGAACTTGGCTTATCAGAACTTGACGAATCAGAACTTGAAGAGCCAGATGCATGTTCTGATGTTTCTTGAGATGTGGTAGGATCTTGAGTATGCTCCCCCTGCATAGGTGCATCTTCCTTTAACGTAGTCACCACAGTTTCAATAACATCAGAGTTTAATCCGTCAGAGTTTGTATTATCAGGACTTAGACTGTCAGGATTTTCAGTATCAGAATATGAGTCTTCATTTTCAAATCTCAGCTGATCATGGTCAACGAAATCTTTAAGACCAGTGATCTTCTTGTCATTAAAAGAGACATTGATAGATTCCATGACCACTTTTGTTCTCAAATTATAGACTCTGAAGGCTTTTGTGGAAAGTGGATATCTAACAAAGATTCCTTCATCAGCTTTTAGATCAAACTTTGATAGCTGTTCAGGATGAGTCTTGAGAACAAAACACTTGCATCCAAATACATGAAAATATTTCAGATTTGGCTTCTTTTTCTTCACCATCTCATATGGTGTTTTTCCATGCTTGTTAATGAGTGTTGCATTTTGAGTAAAACAAGCAGTCTGCACAGCTTCAGCCCAGAAATAGGTTGGAAGTTTTGCTTCTTCAAGCATCGTACGTGCAGCTTCAATGAGAGTTCTATTCTTCCTTTCAACAACTCCATTTTGCTGTGGAGTTCCAGGAGCAGAAAATTCCTGCTTTATTCCATGGCTTTTGCAGAACTCTTCCATTATCAAATTCTTGAACTCAGTGCCATTATCACTCCTTAAAATTTTCACAGAATTTTTGACCATTTTATCCAGCTGTTTGACATGATCAATCAAGATAGATGCAGTTTCACTTTTTGTGTGCAAGAAATACACCCATGTGTATCTGGTGAACTCATCCACTATGACCAACGCATACTTCTTCTTTGCAATAGACATGACATTTACTGGACCAAATAGATCAACATGTATAAGATGATAAGGCTCAAGAATTGATGATTCAGTCTTGCTCTTGAATGAAGATTTTCTTTGTTTGGCTTTCTGACATGAATCACAAAGACCATCAGGAGCAAATACTGTTTTTGGCAATCCTCTCACAAGATCTTTCTTGACCAGTTCATTTATATTGTTGAAATTTAAATGAGAGAGTTTCTTATGCCAATTCCAGCTTTCTTCAATTGATGCTCTACTTAACAGACAGATTGCAGAGCCATCAGTACTTGTTGAAAGCTTAGCTTCATAAATGTTACCACGTCTATATCCTTTCAGAACAACTTTGCCTTTAGATTTACTCACAATTTCACAGTGTTCTTCAAAGAAATCAACATGATAACCTCTGTCACAAATTTGACTTATACTCAACAGATTGTGTTCAAGTCCTGAGACCAGAGCTACTTCTTTAATGATGACATTCCCAAGATTGATATTGCCATATCCCAATGTTTTTCCAATGTTGCCATCTCCATAAGAAACACTTGGGCCAGCTTTCTCCACAAAGTCTGATAGCAGGGCCTTATTTCCAGTCATATGACCTGAACATCCACTGTCCAGAACTAGAATATTTTTCCTGTTGCCCTGCAATCATAAACACCACTAATTATTAGTTTTAAGGACCCAGACTTGCTTGGATCCTTTGGCCTTATTAAGTTTGTTAACATTTGCAGCGGATTTAGCATCAGAGTTTATGTTAACATTTTTCTTATCAGAATTTACATTATCAGACTTTGAATCAGAATTTATACTAGAAGGAACAATGGAAACTTTCTTCAAAGAAGGTTTTATTTGATAATAATCATAGTACAAACTATGATACTCCTTACAAGTATAAATGGAATGCCATAAACTACCACAATGAAAACAAGGATTTTGTGGTTTGTATCTAACTGACTGACTCTTAACTCCTGATTTTGAAGGTAAGGAGTTAATATTCTTATTTTTCCTGCAAAAAGAAGCCAGATGGTTAGAACTTCCACATTTATGACATGTTTTCCTAGGAGCATCAGGAACAGGTTTATAATCATTGCTTTTATTCACACCTTCCTTTCCATTCCTATTTTTCCTAGGTGATTTTACCTTGTTTGCATTCTTGACATCTTTCAGCTTATGCTTAAGCTGCTTCTTTGTCATTAAGCCTATGTTTACTTCAGCTGTCTTTTCCTGTTTTAGTTTGTCAGAAGTTAATTCCTCTTTAACTTCTGATTTCTCATTATCAGACTTTACAGTTACAAACTTAACAGGTTTTAACTTTGGCTTTTGCTTTACAACAGGCTTAATTTCTTCAGTTCCTTTATCATTCTTATTTTCTCCATAACCTAAGCCCTCTTTCCAATTTTCACTACTTAGCAAATTTTGAGTTATTCTGCCAGAGTTAGTCCAAGTCCTGATTATCTCTCTTTCCTTTTCTAACTCAGTTTTTAGAGATTCATTCATTTTTAGCACTTCATCCCTAACATAAAAAGCATCATCTCTATCCTTCTGAGTTTGATGGAATATAACTAACTCTTTTTCTAAGAAATCATTTCTTTTCTTAAAAACAAGATTTTCAGAAGTTAATCTTTCACATGTTAAGGTTTGATCTCTATAACTGACAAACATGGTTTTAAGATATCTTCTCAACTCATTAATATCATCAGTATGAAAAGCATAAGTAGTCTGAGGTACCTTTGTTTCAGCAGCTTCAGAACTGCTCTCAGCACTTTCTTTATCAGCATTTGCCATCAATGCATAGTTCTCCTCACTTTCAGAGTCTGAAGTGTCTGTCCAGCTTTTCTGCTTTGTGACAAGAGCCTTGCCTCTGTCACCCTTTACCTTCTTGCAGCCAGGAGATATGTGGCCTTTCTCACCACAGTTATAGCATTTAACATTGGTGTAATCTCCTCTGTCAGACTTTCCTCCTCTGCCTTCAGATCTTCTGAAATTCTTCTTATCAGAACTTATGCTTTTCCTGGAAAACTTATTTCCCTTCCTGAACTTCCTGTATGCAATCTTTGTGATTCCTTTCACCATAAGAGCACACAGCTTCATCATCTCCTCATCAACATCAGTCTCAGGCAAGCTTTCAGAATCTGAGTCATCATCACTCTCAGAACTTGATAACTCAGTATCAGACTTTATGAAAAGAGCTTTACCCTTGTCTTTCTTTGAGGAAGCTGCTTTGGGGAATTCTTCTTCAGCCTTAAGAGCAACTGTCCTTGACTTTCCTCCTTTCCTCTTGCTTCTTTGTTCCATCTCCAGCTCGTGTGTCTTGAGCATTCCATAGATTTCGTCAAGAGTTGTTTTATCAAGATTGTAGTTGTCTCTTATTGTCGTTGCCTTCAAATCCCAGCATTCAGGAAGAGCTAACAGGAACTTAAGGTTTGAATCTTCAAGATCATACTCTTTATCAACCAATGACAAATCATTCAAAAGTTTGACAAATCTATCATATAAATCATTCAATGACTCATTAGTCTTTGAGTCAAAGTGTTCATACTCTTGAGTGAGTATTGTCTTCCTGTTCTTCTTAATTGTGTCAGTTCCCTGACATCTTGTTTCCAGAGCATCCCATATCTCTTTAGCAGTCTTGCAGTTGATTACCCTGTTTGACATTACATTATCAATGGCACTATGCAGTAAGTGTCGTACCTTAACATCCTTAGCAATTGATGCTATGTCCTCAGCAGTATAATCACTCTTTTCCTTTGGTACGGTCATTGCTGCTTCACCTGCAACTGCAACAGCGAGTTTGGTTGGTTTGTGAGGACCTTCCTTGATTCTATCAAGGTATTCTGGATCTGTTACTTCCAGGAACATGGTCATCCTTACCTTCCATATGGGATATTTAGATGGTCTCAGTATGGGGACTCTGATGGTCTCATACCGACTCTGAATTTGTGTCTTCGGTGGTTCCTCAGTTTTAGTAGGCTTAGTTGGAGTTTCTGTGTCCGACATGATTGTGTTTGGATCTTTAACTGTATGTATGTTAACAGATAGGCTCTGATACCAATTGTTAGGTCACACACACACTGTAGAGGGGGTGAATACAGTGTATAGTACACTCAAATCGAACTTAAAGAACTTAAGTAACAAAAAACAAACTTTATTGAAACAATAAACTCTGTTACAATATGGAACTGTTACCTCTCAGTGATGAACAAATATCACGAGAGCTGCTAGGGTTATATAGAATAATAACTTCGATAATGATAACACTTATAGTGTAAACCCTATGCCTGTGTTTATATACTACACAGTTACAAGATAATCGCTAATTGATATGGAATATAATTCTGCTTTCTAAAATATATCAATCAGATATCTTCTATTCCAAGTATTCCATTCTTCACGGAATTCCTTCTTCATGCATATCTCTTCTTATGTTTATCTCGATCTTCTTTCCTTTAATCAGCTACTGTCCTTATCTGATTGTCCTTCAGCACTTAAGTTCTGATATCTATCTTCTGATGATTATCTTCTGATAATACAAGTACTGATATCCTTAAGTCCTGACTTCCAGTATAAGTACTGATCAACAGTTAAGTACTAATCTATCCTGTTCACACAAGATCTGAAAGCTAAACATAAAACATATTAGCCATGACATTATCAAATATATCTAACATCCTTTTTCTTCAGTGCTAAATCAGTAGAGCATTTGGACTTAATCACTTTCTCCTCCTTTTTGGCATCATCAGGTAGTAGGAGAGAGAGAGAGAGAAGTAGTTCCACTGAAGATTGGATTTCATTTAGTTGAACTTGTTGAGAAGCTTGATTCTTTAGTACTTCATCAATCTGAGCTTGCTGTTTCTCCTGAGCTTTCTCAATAGCCTCAACTCTGCTAAAGGCAGGCTTGAAAAATCTGTTCTTATCCAGTTTAAAGTTCATGTCTTGCTGAATCACTGTTTCTTGAATTTTGTTCACCTTGGGTTGAGTGATTGATTGTTGACCTTGAAGGTTCCTGGTACTCAATGCAGTAACTCTGAGCTGTGCTTTGAAGTCATCATTCACCAGCGTCTCATCAGCTTTAGCAGGTGCTCAGCAAGAATATTTGCAGTAGGAACAAAATCAACTTTGTTCCACTCCTTGATCCATTCCTTTCCTCTATTAGTTTCACTCAAAGGTACTGGTGCATCCTCTCTCACAAACTTTTTAATCAATTCAGCTTTATCAACTGTTTGTAGAGGTGCATATCCTGAAGGACCAGCTGCATCAGCATTTACATTTGTAGCAGCTTCACCAGTAGTGTCAACATTTGCAGCATCAGAACTTACAGAGTCTGCAGAATTAGCATCCTCGAATAAAATGATAGTATGTGAGGCTATAGAGGTTTCAAAATCATCCTCTAAGTACTGATCTGGCAGTAAATTCTGATCAACATCCAAATTCTGATACTCACCTAATACCTGATCTTCATCATCTAGATTCAGAAGAGGTGTTGTCGGAATATCTGCATTGAAATCAGCATCAAAAATTGGTGTTATTGGTGGAGTATGTTGAGGAATGGTTGGAGCTTCCAAGTACAGAACCTCAGGCACATTCAAGTTATGAATATCTATTTCAGCACTTGTACCTAGATTATCAGCATGTATAGGAGAATGAATACGAGACATATAATGTGTATGCACTCAGTCTTGAGCAGTTTCTTCAGCTTGAATTGGTGACACTGGAGGTATAGATTCAGTGGCTTCAACAAATTCTGGTTGTGTAGATGGAAGGGATTCAATCACAATTGGCTCCTTTGGGATAAGAGATTCTTGATCCCCTTCCTTAGCTGCTGCTTCTACATCCTCTGAATCTGACTCGTCTATGTCCCTGTTAGCTCTTTGTTTCTTCAATCTCTTCAAGGGTGGATAGAGTTTAGGAGCTTTGTCATCAGAATTTATCTTTCTAAGCCTTTTGAGGGGCCTAGAACTCGCAGTTTCCTTTGTTTTCTGAGGAGACACTTCCTCAGCTGCTTTAGCACCAGGTTCTGATGGTTGAACCTGTGCCTCATCATCAGATTCATCTCTCAGAATCATCTTCCTTCTCTTTTGTTGTGTCTGAGGTACAGTCTTTGTCCTCTTTGCTCTAGAAGAAGAAGGCTTCACTGTAGGTGCTGATGGTTGATTGGTATGTGCTGATGTTTGTGGTTGCTGTGTTTGGGTGGTGGTTGGTTCTGATGGCTGTTGTGTGTTGGTGGGTTGGACATCAGGATATAGCCATGAATAGGTATCTTAATCAGCATTTACCAGAGCTTGCTTTACTGATAAAGGAATTCTAAGGGGTCTCAAAACTCCCTTCTTGTTGTCAGTAGTTAACAGATCAGTGAAAGCCCTCTTAGCTAACCTAAAAGGTTCTATTTGTTCACTTGCTGGTTGTGGTTCATTTGATGTACAGTAGCTGTAAATTAACTGACAGAACCTATCAAAGTAAACTACATTCCTGTCCTTTTTCATTCTATCTCCTATAAAACATAACACAGTCTTTGCATAATCAAAATAAGACTGGTTTGGGAGTGCATACCCAATTTGTTGTATCAGAATAGGAATGGCATCAAAATTTGAGCACTTGTTGGCAAACGTCTTCGTGATGCAATCGAAGAAGAAGCTCCATTCCTTTCGAATATATGGGCGTTTGAGTTGACCCAACTTAGCCAAACTCTGTTCATACCCAAGATTAACCATCATTTACTGTAGCAATGGCTCCTCAACAGAAGAACTGTATTGACAGTTTTCAGGTAGGTGTAAAGCTTTTCGAACTGTTGCTGGAGTAACAACATACTCAACCTCCTATACTGTAAACACGATACTTGGAGTCCCATTCTTACCACCATCATCATAAAGTCCTGTACGCCAAAACGTCAGAACTTAAGTTCTAGATAAATAGGATGGTTGCGTCAAAGCGAACCCAATTTCACTATGAGATAAGAAATCCTGTATAAAATGAAGTTCCCAAGGAGCTTCACTCTTAGTGAGAATGGCAGCATAGTTGTTGGGGACGCACTTTGCTCCATTAAAGATTATATTCTTGGGTGCTATTGAGAAATAAGTGAGAAAGAAGAGTGCCTGAAAGGTGTTTGATAAAATGCCTGTATAGAAAACCGTCAGAGAGAGATTAAGAGAAAAGAGAGAGAGGTTAGAAAGAAATGTAAATAAAAGATTTTAAAATCTTTTATCTCTTTTACTTATACACTCCACTTGACAACAGTTATTGAGAAGTGGAATAGACGTTACACCTGTCAGCCATGCAGCAGTGAAGATAAAAGTTAATGGGCACGTGAAATAAGTAATGATTACTATGCACATGCAGTTTTTCAAAAAAAAACTGTTCCCACTAAACAAATGATAATTACTGTCTTTATCTCACATAAACCAATATTCTTGTAAAACATAACCGTTCAAGTATTGATTTAAAAATAAATCAAGGAAATAAATACTGCCACGTCAGCATCAGAACTTGATTATTATCATAATTTAAAAGTCATCAGAATATGGCTCCTTTACTCAAAAAGTGAATGTTTATTTCTGTAATTCTTCACACAAATACTGATATGGTTTCAATAAAACTTAATCATCAAACTTCCATCAGTACTTGTCCTCAGAATTTATGCAACTGACACTTAAACTGTTCATCTAAAACAACATTGATCACCATAGTAATTTTCATCATTCATATGGAATGTAAGTGTGTGCATTAAGCTAAATATCAGACAAAGAATAAAGTCTGATTCACTTCAGAATATCTTAGAAATAAGGCATAACTAAGAACTGTGCTCAAAATCTGTCATTAGTCTGAAATCTACTATAGAATGAGGTCATGCATGAATCCACCTCAACTGTTTTGTGCTCATTTTATGCATCTTTTGAAATTCCTTTTTACAGTGGCTTCTCAGTGTAAGTGAGTCACAACTGCTCATCAGAATTTATGCTATTATCAGAGTATTGCTCCAGTAATCAGAGAATGTGAAAAGTCACCAAAAAAATTTTATTTGCTTTTCTAATGCATATTACTTAATACCAGCAATGCACTTGGGTCTTCCCTTCCACATACATTTTTCTCTAGATCTCAAAGGAGTACCTGATATTTATTTCTTTTCTGTACTTTTTCTTTTGATAAGTGAGGCTTATCAGCACTTAGTACATCCATAAGATTTACTAACATCAGAACTTAACAGGTAAGAAGCATTATTCTAGTTTTTGACTTAGTAATAAGATACACAAAGTAAACCTAACCAAGCTTAATATCAGAATTTGCTTGTGTTAAAAGATTTCCACATAAACAATTACTTCAAATATGGGATCTTTAGTATATTAGAGACTACTAGGTCATCATCTAGCACAGTTATCCTCATTGGATTGAATAGTCACAGAAACATTCATATCACTATCAGAGTTTAGAAATTCACATCAGACAACAATCAACACTTAGGTAAATTATAATTTAAGCACAAATTAAAGAGAGTAATATCTGTAAATACTGATCATAAAGTCTGATGTATCTGAATATAAACTAAACAGATTTAGAGGAAAAACCTGAAACCATTCCAAGTTCATTTACCAATCTTGTAAAAGAAGCTTCACACAGTGGTTTTGTGAAGATATCTGCTAGTTGTTGATCTATTGGAACAAAATGCAATTCCACTGTACCTTCCATCACATGTTCCCTTATGAAGTGGTACCTAATGCTGATGTGCTTTGTCATTGAGTGCTGAACTGGATTACCTGTCATAGCAATAGCACTTTGATTATCATAGTAAATAGGGATTTTAGAAAATTCTAACCCATAATCCAGTAACTGATTCTTCATCCAAAGAATCTGTGCACAACAGCTTCCTGCAACAATGTACTCTGCCTCTGCAGTTGATGTGGAAATTGACTTGTTTCTTGCTAAACCAAGAAACTAATCTGCCTCCAAGAAATTGGCAGCTTCCACTTGTGCTTTTCCTGTCAATTTTGCACCCGGAAAAATCTGCATCTGAGTAATTTATTAGCTTAAAGTCTGATTCCCTAGGATACCACAATCCCAGATCAGCTGTACCCTTAAGGTACTTGAAAATTCTTTTCACAGCTGTTAAGTGAGGCTCTCTTGGATCTGCTTGAAATCTTGCACAAAGACAGGTAGCATACATAATATCAGGTCTACTTGCAGTTAGATAGAGTAGTGAGCCAATCATACCTCTATAATCAGTAATATCTACTTATGTACCAATATCCTTATCCAATTTTGTTGCTGTGGCCATAGGAGTGGATGCACTTGAACAGTCTTGCATTCCAAATTTCTTCAACAAATTTCTAGTGTACTTATATTGACAAATAAAAGTTTCTTCTTCATTCTGCTTGACTTGAAGGCCCAGAAAATAGCTAAGTTCTCCCATCATACTCATTTGAAATCTTGACTGCATTAGCTTGGCAAACCTTTTACAAAGTCTGTCATTTGTAGAACCAAAAATGATATCATCAACATATATCTGCACCAAAAGTAATTCCTTTCCATGGTTGAGATAAAATAAGGTTTTGTCAATAGTCCCTCTGTTAAATCCACTTTCCAGAAGAAACTGAGCTAATGTCTCATACCATGCTCTTGGAGCTTGCTTAAGGCCATAAAGTGCTTTATCAAGTCTGTAGACATGATTAGGAAATTTTGAATCTACAAAACCTGGAGGTTGTTCAACATATACTTCTTCTTCCAATTCTCCATTAAGAAAAACACTTTTTACATCAATTTGAAAGACTGTAAACTTTTTGTGAGCAGCATAAGCCAAAAATATCCTTATGGCTTCCAATCTAGCAACTGGTGCAAATGTTTCATCATAATCAATTCCCTCATGTTTAGAGTATCCTTTTACAACCAGCCTTGCTTTATTTCTTGTAATTATGCCATCACTATCAGTTTTGTTTCTGAACACCCACTTTGTACCAACAACAGATCTGTTCTTTGGTCTTGGCACTAGGGTCCAGACTTTATTTATTTCAAATTCATTTAACTCTTCCTGCACTGCTTGCACCCAATCAGTATCTTGAAGAGCTTTTTCCACTTTCTTTGGTTCAGCCTGAGAAAGAAAAGAATGATAGAGACAATCATTTGATGTTGCTGTTCTAGTTCTAATACCTGCTTCAAGATCTCCAATAATCAAGTCAGGTGTATGTGCTTTAGTCCACTTCCTTGCAGATGGAAGGTTATCTCTAGAACTGGATGCTCCCCCATGATCCATGCTGTCTCCATCAATATTTTCTGGTGCTCCCTCTGAAGTCATGCTCTCTGAGTTGGATCCATCATAATTTGAGTTTCCAGAATTATCAGAACTTGGCCCATCAGAACTTGATGAATCAGAATTTGAGTTTCCAGAATTTTCAAAACTTGGCCCATCAGAACTTGATGAATCAGAACTTGAAGAGTCTGTTCTAGGTTCTAATGCTTCTTGAGATGTGGTTGGATCTTCAATATGCTCCCCCTGCACAAGTGCATTTTTCTTTTACGTAGTCACCACAGTTTCAATAACATCATAGTTTAACCCATCAGAGTTTGCAGTATCAGGATTTAGACTATCAGAATTTACAGAATCAGAATTTAAAGCTTCATTCTCAAATCTCAGCTGATCATGATCATTGAAATCTTCAAGTCCAGTAATCTTCTTATCATCAAAAGAGACATTGATAGATTCCATGACAACCCTTGTTCTTAAATTGTAGACTCTGAAGGCTTTTGTGGAAAGTAGATATCCAACAAAAATTCCTTCATCAGCTTTTAGATCAAATTTGGATAGCTGTTCAGGATGAGTCTTAAGAAAAAACACTTACATCCAAATACATGAAAGTACTTTAGATTTGGCTTCTTTTTCTTCACCATCTCATATGGTGTCTTTCCATGCTTGTTGATAAGTGTTGCATTCTGAGTAAAACAAGTAGTATGCACAGCTTCAGCCCAAAAGTAGGTTGGTAACTTTGCTTCATCAAGCATAGTTCGTGCAACTTCAATAAGAGTTCTTTTCTTTCTTTCAACAACTCTATTTTGCTGTGGAGTTCCAGGAGCATAAAATTCCTGCTTTATTCCATGGTCTTTGCAGAACTCTTTCATGATCAAATTCTTGAACTCAGTGCCATTATCACTTCTTATGATTTTCACAGAGTCTTTGACAACCTTATCCAGTTGTTTGACATGATCAATCAAGATAGATGCAATTTCACTTTTTGTGTGCAAGAAATACACCCATGTGTATCTGGTAAACTCATCTACTATGACCATAGCATATTTCTTCTTTGCAATAGACATGACATTTACTGGACCAAATAGATCAACATGTAGTTAGGTGATAAGGCTCAAGAATTGAAGATTCAGTCTTGCTCTTGAATGAAGATTTTCTTTGTTTTGCCTTTTGACATGAATCACAAAGGCCATCAAGAGTAAATAATGATTTTGGCAGTCCTCTCACAAGATCTTTCTTGACTAGTTCATTTATATTGTTGAAATTTAAATGAGGGAGTTTCTTGTGCCAATCCCAGCTTTCTTCAATTAATGCTTTACTTAACAGACAGATTGCAGAACCATCAAAACTTGTTGAAAGCTTGGCTTCATAAATGTTACCATGCCTGTATCCCTTCAGAACAACTTTGCCTGTAGATTTGCTTACAACTTCACAGTGTTCTTCAAAGAAATCCACATGATAACCTCTGTCACAGATTTGACTAACACTCAACATATTGTGTTTAAGTCCTGAGACTAGAGCTACTTTTTTAATGATGACATTCCCAAGATTGATATTACTATATCCCAGAGTTTTTCCCATGTTGCCATCTCCATAAGAAACTCATGGGCCATCTTTCTCCACAAAGTCTGATAGCAGGGCTTTATTTCCAGTCATATGTCCTGAACATCCACTGTCCAGAACTAGGATGTTTTTCCTATTGCCCTGCAATCACAAAGACCACTAATGATTAGTTTTAAGGACCCAGACTTGCTTGGATCCTTTGGCCTTATTAAGTTTGTTAACATTTGCAGCGGATTTAACATCAGAGTTTATGTTAACATTTTTCTTATCAGAATTTACAGTATCAGACTTTGCATCAGAACTTACACTAGAAGGAATAATGCTAACTTTCTTCAAAGAAGGTTTTATTTGATAATAATCATAGTACAAACTATGCTATTCCTTATAAGTATAAATGGAATTCCATAAACTACCATAATGAAAACAAGAATTTTGTGGTTTAAACCTAACAGACTGACTCTTAACTCATGATTTAGGAGGTAAAGAATTTATATCCTTATTCTTCCTACAAAAAGAAGCAAGATGGTTAGTGTTTCCACAGTTATTGCATTTCTTTCTAGGAGCATTAGGAACAGACTTATACTTATTGCTTTTATTCACACCTTCCTTTCGATTCCTATTTTTCCTAGGTGGCTTTACCTTGTTTACATTCTTAATCTCTTTCAGCTTATACTTAAGCTGCTTCCTTGTCATTAAGCCTATGTTAACTTCAGCTGGTTTATCCTGTTTTAACTTATCAGAAGTTGACTCTGCCTTAACTTCTATCTCAATATCTTTCATCTTTTCAGAATCAGACTTTATAGTTTTAGCTACAAACTTAACAGGATTTACCTTTGGCTTATTAGTCTGTTTAACAATAATTGGCTTAATTTGTTCAGTTCCTGTTTCACTATTATCATCTCCATAACCTAAGCCCTCTTTCCAGTTTCCACTACTTAGTAAATTCTGAGTTGTTCTGCCAGAGTTAGTCCAAGTCCTGATAATCTCTCTTTCCTTTTCTAACTCAGTTTTTAGAGATTGATTCAATTTTAACACTTCATCTCTAACATAAAAAGCATCATCTCTTTCTTTCTGAGTTTGATGGAACATAACTAACTCTTTTTCTAAATAGTCATTCCTTTTCTTAAAAGACAGATTGTGAGAAGTTAATCTATCATATGTTAAAGTCTGATCTCTATAGCTAATGAATATGGTTTTAAGATAAGATCTCAACTCACTAATATCATCAGTACGAAAAGCATAAGTTGTTTGAGGTACCTTTAACTCAGCAGCTTCAGAACTGCTATCAGCATTTGCCATCAAGGCATAGTTCACCTCATGTTCAGAATCTGAAGTGTCTGTCCAGCTTTTCTTCTTTGTGACAAGTGCCTTGCCTTTGTCACCTTTTCCTTTCTTGCAATCAGGAGATATGTGGCCTTTCTCACCATAATTGTAGCATTTAACATTTGAGTAATCTCTTCTGTCAGACTTTCCTGCTTTGCCTTCAGATTTTCTGAATCCCTTCTTGTCAGAACTTCCACTTTTCCTGGAAAATTTCTTTCCCCTTCTAAATTTCCTGTAGGCTATCTTTGTGATACCCTTCACCATAAGAGCACACAATTTCATCATTTCTTTATCAACATCTATCTCAGACAGACTTTCAGTTTCTGAATCCTCATCACAATCAGAACTTGATGACTCAGTATCAGACTTTATGATGAGAGCCTTTCCTTTGTCTTTCTTTGAGACAACCACTTTGGGGGATTCCTCTCAGCCTTAAGAGCAACTGTTCTTGACTTTCTCCCATGTCTCTTGCTTCTTTGATCCATCTCAAGTTCATGAGTTTTGAGCATACCATAAATTTCATCAAGAGTAGTTTCATCAAGAACATAGTTGTCTCTTATAGTAGTTGCCTTCAAGTCCCAACTTTCAGGAAGAGCTAAAAGGAATTTAAGATTAGTATCTTCAAGATCATATTCCTTATCCACCAGTGACATATCATTCAAGAGTTTGACAAATCTGTCATAAAAACAAGTTAATGACTCATCAGGTTTTGAGTCAAAATGCTCATACTCTTGAGTGAGTATAGTCCTCCTGTTCTTCTTAATTGAATCATTTCCCTGGCATCTTGTTTCCAAGGCATCCCATATTTCCTTTGCAGTCTTGCAGTTAATTACCCTGTTTGACATGACATTATCAATGGCACTATGCAACAAATGCCTTACCTTTGCATCCTTGGCAATATATGAGATATCTTCAGCTGTATATTCACTTTTCTCCTTTGGTACAGTCATCGCTGGCTGATCTGCAACTACAACAGAGAGCTTGGTTGCCTTATGTGGTCCTTCATTAATTTTGTCAAGGTATTCTGGATCTGTAGCTTCCAGAAACATAGTCATCATCACTTTCCATATGGGATACTCAGAAGGTTTCAGTATGGGAACCCTAATAGTCTCATATCGACTATGGATTTGAGTTTTTGGAGTTTCTTCAGTTTTGGTGGGCTTGGTTGGAGTTTGTTCTTTTTCAGACATGATTGTTTTGGATCTTTACTGTATATGTGTTAACAGATTTGCTCTGATACCACTTGTTAGGTCACACACTGTAGAAGGGGGTTGAATACAGTGTATACTACAATCAAATCGAATTAAGAACACAAGTATGAAACACAAAATAATCTTATTAATAAAACAGTATTACAATGGAACCGTTCTCTCTCAGTGATGAACAAATATCACGAGAGCTGCTAGGGTTACAATGAATAATATTCTCGATTACAATAACACATCTAGTATAAACCCTATGATGTGTTTATATAGACACACAGTTACAAGATAATCTTTTAATTGATATCGAATATAAGTCTACATCCTAAAATATATCAATTAGTTATCTTTTCCTCCAAGTCTTCTATTCTTCATTGAATTCTTCTCCATGCATATCTCTTCTTGTATTTTTCTTAATCTTCTTTCCTTTCAATCAGCCGCCTTCCTTATCTGAAAGTCTTCTTAAGTCCTGATATTATCTCCTGATGAATATCTTCTGATATCTTAAGTTCTGATAACTTAAGTTATGACTTCAGTATAAGTACTGATTTCCAGTTAAGTCCTGATTTGTTCTGTTAATTAAGATCTGAAAACTAAACACAAATCATCATTAGACATGACATCATAAATATATCTAACAATAAGTCAGATCGTCATAAGATATGTCTCAGTACGTTCAGAATTAAAAGCAGGTCAATAATAGCGTTTACCGATCAGATACCGACTCAATAGGACAAACAAGTCAAATGACATTGCAATACAAAAGGAATTAGGCCTCGAAAGTATTTTTATTGAAAGCATAATATTTTTCTGAGTCTGTACGCGTTCGTTTCGTATTAAACGGACGAACGGTTTAATTATTATGAATAAAATAAGAAATAAATGGAAATAATTTAATTAATAATAATATTAATTGACTTTTAAATACCAAAATATAATTTTTTTAAAAATTTAAAATTAATTTTTAGGAATTATTTGAATTAATTATAAATAATTTATATTTATTTAACTATTTAAAAATAAAATTAATTGATTAAATGATTTTAATCAATTAATTAAATTCATAAATAATTAACTAAAATGAATTATAAATAATTAAATCAAATTAGATTTTTGAAAATAATAAAAGAAAATAATTTTAGGAATTTAAAATAATTAAGAAAATAATTTTTAGAATTATAAATAATAAGTAAATGATTTTTGAAAAGAAAATAAATGATTTTTAGAATTTAGAAAATGAATTAAAAAAAATAAAAGTAAAAAGAATTAGTACAAACAGGTTTTGGAAATGGAAGTCAGGGGAAGGGGGATTAAACGGTGGCAATTACTGGGGAAGGAGGCCGAAAACCGGCCGTTAGTCAGCCGGAATCCGGGTTCATCCCAGAACCGGCGACACCGCTGTTTCCCGGCGAAGTCCCGACGAAGCCTCCCGGCTTCTTTTCACCCTGGTTTCGATACGAAACGACTGCTACACCTTCCCGAAACATGACTAAAGCACATCCAATCGAAACCAACAACTAGCTACCTGATTCTGGTCAAAACATCAAAGAAACCGGCGAGAAGCTCCGGTTTCCGGCCAAACACAAAACACCGAATCCTTAACCAAAAACTACGATACCTATCTCAATTTGAAGCTAATTAGTTGTACAACAGGTTCATTTAATCAAAAACAATCACCAAACAATCAAACATTCTAAAATTGACTTAAAAATTCAAGAATAATCAATAATTCAAACTTTACGAATCCTTAACTAAAATTAACGAAATTATATACCAAATCGATCCTTAGGATCCCAGGAACATTAATCAATCAGCCAAATCATCAACCAATCCCTTAAAATCAAAAACGATTTCTAAAAAAATAAGAACACCAAAAAATCGATTTTATAAAACACTTCTCCTCGGTTTGTGAAATTAGTATCAATAGAACGGGCTCGAAATAAGCTTCAATTTGGTTACAAGAACATCAACAGAGGATTCCTGAATCTCCCAATATCATTGGATTTGTGTTTTTGATAAAATTTTACCCCCAAACTTTGTTCTTGGCTAATTTCTATTTTCTGAATTTTAATAAAATAAAATGAATAAAATAATTCCTACTCAGCTATTTATATTATTACAGAAATTAATACCCTAAAATAAATTAAGGGTGTTTTTATCCCCTAATTATAATAATTAGGGCCCCAAAATAATAATTACGGGGAATAATTTTAAAAATACAATAATAAAGGGTATTCGAAGTATGAATAATTTTATAAAAATAAAAACACATATTTTGTGGGGTTTGACGTCCCGATGGGGTCCCGGTTCGCTGATTTTTGGTAAACAAAGCGATACTTAAATTAATAGAAAAACCCGAATACGCATAAAATACATTCTATTGCACATAAACGAGATAAAACAGGTACATTGATAAAGACGTAATTAAATACGGGTCCAAATTACAGACTGATTCATAGAATTGCAGTTTAAACATATATTAATCAATCGAAAAAAATTTCCCGGCCCGCACAGAAACACACATAACAACTGTAACCTCTAATATCATGGAAATAATTAATTTAAATTCATAAAACACATAATATTTATTTATTTAACATATAATATTCACATAATTTTTCCCAGGATATTACATCCTTCCCCCCTTAACATGATTCTGTCCTCAGAATCAGCCTAGGAAAACAAATGAGGATACTTGGATCGTATTTCGCTTTCCAACTCCCAAGTCGACTCTTTAACCTTGGGATTCCTCCACAAGACTCGCACTAACGACATAGACTTATTTCTAAGCACTCTTTCTTTTTTATCTAAAATCTGCACTGGTTGCTCTACAAAAGATAAATCTGGCTGAATCTCGATTGGATCGTATTCTATCACATGATTCGAATCAGGAAAATAACACTTCAACATTGACACATGGAACACGTTGTGGATATGCTGCATGTGAGGTGGTAATGCTAGCTCGTAAGCAACCTTTCCCACATGCTTCAAAATCTCAAAAGGGCCAATATAACGCGGACTCATCTTTCCTTTCTTCCCAAATCTTGATAAACCCTTCCAAGGTGAAATTTTCAATAGCACTGCTTCCCCAACTTTAAATTCCATATCTTTTCATGTAGGATCAGCATATTTGCGTTGACGATCTTGAGCTTCCACTAATCGTTTCCGAATGAGTTCTATTTTCTCTTTTGTCTGCTAGATCAATTCTGGACCTAAAATCTTTTTCTCACCCACTTCTTTCCAACATATTGGAGATCTGCATCTTCTCCCGTACAAAGCTTCGTAAGGCGGCATTCCAATGCTGGCATGATAACTGTTGTTGTAAGAGAATTTAACCAATGGAAAATGTTCATCCCAACTTCCCTCAAAATCTAGAGCACATACCCTTAGCATATCTTCTATAGTCTGAATCATTCTTTCACTTTGACCGCCTGTCTGCGGATGATAGGGTACTCATGTTCAGCTTCTTTCCGAGACAATCTTGAAAACTTCTCCAAAATCTTGAATTAAATCAAGGATCTCTACTGAAACTATGGATACTGGAACTTCATGTCGGGTCACAATCTCCTTAAGATATAACCGAACCAATTTATCCATTGAAAATCTCTCGTTGATAGGACGAAAATGCGTTGACTTCGTCAATCTGTCAATAATAACCCAAATAGTATCATGATTTGACTTGGTTCTCGGTAATCCTACTACAAAATCCATCACAATATGCTCCCACTTCCATTCTGGAATGTTCAATGGTTGTATCAGTCCACTGGGCCTTTGATGTTCTGCTTTGACTCGCTGGCAAGTGTAACACTTACTTACCCATTCTGTAATTTCCTTTTTCATACTTGGCCACTAAAAGTTTTCTCTTAAGTCTCTGTACATCTTTGTACTTCCTGGATGAATTGAATATCTGGAGTTATGAGCGTCTCAAAGAATTTCATCTTTCAGCTCGGCTACGTTGGGTATCCATATTCGGGAAGAAAATCTTAATATCCCTTTATCATCCTTTTGACTCCCTAACTCTTCTCCTATTAACTCTTCTTGCACATGGCTCATTACCTCTTCCTGACATCTTCTTATCTTTTCCAATAGTTCTGGTTAAAAAGAAATTGCACACAACACATCTGTGGACATACTTGGGGTACTGACCTCTATTTCAAACTTCTCAAATTCCTTGATTAATTCTTCAGATGAAATGATCATATTTAACCTTTCTTTCCTGCTTAGAGCGTCTGCCACCACATTTGCTTTGCCTGGATGATAGTTGATGGTATAGTCGTAGTCCTTGATCAATTCTAGCCATCTCCTTTGCCTCATGTTCAATTCTTTCTGGGTAAAGATATACTTCAAACTTTTGTGGTCCGTGTAGATCTCACACATTTCCCCATACAGATAATGCCTCCATATCTTCAACGCAAATACTATAGCTGCCAATTCAAGATCATGCGTCGGATACTTCTCTTCATGTGGTTTCAACTGTCTTGAAGCGTAGGCTATCACCTTGTCATGCTGCATCAAAACACATCCCAATCCCTTGTACGACGCGTCACTATAGATCACAAAATTTCCTTGTTCATCTGGCAAGACTAGCACTGGAGAAGATACTATCTATTCTTTAATTCTTGGAAACTCTCCTCGCACTTCTCGTCCCATTCAAATTTCTGGTTTATTCCTGGTGAGTTTTGTCAACGGCGTAGCTATCTTTGCAAAATCTTGCACGAATCTTCTGTAGTAACCTGCCAATCCCATGAAACTTCTTACTTCCGTTGGTGTTTTTGGCCTTTCCCAGTTGATTATAGCTTCAATCTTTGACGGATCCACTTCCACTCCTTTATTTCTAATCACGTGCCCAAGAAATCGTACTTCCTTTAACCAAAATTCACACTTGGAAAACTTTGCGTACAATTTCTCCTGTCGCAGTGTCCTCATAACTATTCTCAAATGCTCTGCATGTTTCTCTTCTGTTTTGGAATATATCAGAATGTTATCTATGAACACGATCACGAATTTATCCAAATACTTCTTGAATACTCGATTCATCAGATCCATGAAAGCTGCTGGTGCGTTGGTTAATCCGAATGCCATTACCAAAAACTCATAATGCCCATATCTGGTTCTGAATGCTATCTTCGGAATGTCCTCAGGCTTGATCTTCAGTTGATGATATCCAGATCTTAAATCAATCTTGGAAAACCATGCAGCGCCTTTCAGTTGGTCGAACAAATCATCGATCCTTGGCAACAGAAACTTGTTCTTAATGGTCAGCTTATTCAATTCTTGATAGTCGATACACAGCCGCATACTTCCGTCTTTCTTCTTGACAAACAACACTGGTGCGCCCTACGGGGATACACTGGGTCTTATAACTCCTTTCTCCAAAAGATCTTGCAGCTGAATTACCAATTCTTTCATCTCCACTGCTGTCATTTGACACGGAGCTTTAGAAACTGGTTCTGTTTCGGGTGCTAAATCAATCGCAAACTTAATTTCTCTGTCGGGAGGTAATCCTGGAAGATCGTCTAGAAAGAGATCTGGAAACTCATTGACAATTGGAATCATTTCTGGTGCTGGCACTTCTTTGCCGGTGTCTATCACATGAGCCAAATACGCCTCACAATTCTGACGCAATAACTTCTTTGCCTGAGTTATTGTTAAGAACTTCTTTTCTTGCTTATTCCCTCAAAATATTATTTTCTTCTTGCTATCCTGTGTCTGAAGTCTAACTTTCCTATTCTTACAATCAATCTGAGCGTTATTTTCTGACAACCAGTCCATTCCTAAGATAACATCAAATTTTCCCAACTTAAAAGGTATTAAGTTGGTATAGAAATGATGTCCCACTATCTCAATATCGCATCTCGGACACACTCGGTCAACGGGAACTTGGTTCTTATTAGCTAATTCTATCATTAATACTTTTTCTAACAACTTAACTTTGCAACGCAGTTTATCGACAAAATCTTGAGAAATAAATGACCTTGAAGCTCCAGAAGCAATTAAAACTTTAGCATCTACGGAGTTGACTGGAAGCGTACCTGCAACCACATCGGAACTCTGAACAGCATCCTTTATAGATATGTTGAATGTTCTGGCTTTTGGCTGGTTCTTTGTGGGTGGTCCTTCAATCCTTGGCACACCCTAAGATGATGGTCCTACAATCCTTGGAACATTTACACCTTGAGTTGGCTCTTTACAGTTGTTAGCATAATGTCCTATCTTTCCGCATCAGAAACATGTAACTTCTTGCATCTGATTGCGGCACTCATATGCATGATGTCCCTTCATATTACACTTGTAGCACATAGAATTAGCTTTGCAAATCCCAAAGTATTTTCTGCCATAAAACTAGCAATCTGGCATTGGTGGACGATTGGGCCTCTGCTGATTTAAATTCTGAAAATGGTTTCCTTGTCCTCCATTTCCTGATTGTGGTCTTCTGAATCCCACATTTCTATTACCTTGAAACTTTAGCCTTCTGCTGAAACGGCCCTGAAAATTATCCTGCTCCTGACCTCCTCCCGAGGTTTCTATTTTCCTTTTCTTCCCATCCTTTTCTCTCTAAGACATGTCACTTCTACTTTCGATCACCATTGCTTTCTGAACCACTGCCACATATAAAGTCAACTCAAACATGGCCACCCTATTCTAAATCCAAAACTTCAATCCCTGTTCGAACCTTCTTGCTTTCTTTTCATCTATATCAACCTAGTCTGGCACAAACCTTGCTAACTCAGTAAACTTAGCTTCATACTCAGCGACAGTAAGATCTCCCTGGGTTAAGTTCAAGAACTTGATCTCCATTTGATTCTTCATGTACCTTGGGAAATACTTCTCCAAAAACAGCTCTGTAAATCTTTCCCAAGTTACAAACTCATCTCCTTCCAATGCTCGTGTGGATTCCCACCAATAATTTGCCTCACCCTTCAGAAAGTAGCTTGCAAACTTGGTCTTCTGTTCAGCTCCTGCTCCAACTAGGTCAAAAGCTTTCTCAATCTCTTTAAGCCATGCATTGGCTTCCACAGGATCAACACTTCCTTTGAACTCAGGTGGTTTCACAGCTTGAAACTGCTTAAAAGTTACTACAGGTGGTGCTGCTGCTTGCTGCTGCTATTGTTGTTGCTGGTGTTATTGCTGCTGTGTAAGATGCAACACTTGCTGCTGCATCAATCCCAACATTAGGACAATCGACGGATCCGTCCGACTCTCGGTACGATCCTCTCTTGAATTATTCCTTCTCTTTGGTGCCATTATTCTGGTAAGAAAACAAGCAATATATACAATAATCTATCAAGCATTGTGTCAAATATTTAGCAATTCTTTAGCATATCAAAATTTTTAAACATTATCTCTTCTCAAAATATCATAAACTTGGTACCATATTAACACAAGCGACATGATTATCACATAATCCTGCTCATTATCTCGAGAATAATAACACAAAGAAAATTGACGAAAAAAAATTATCCAACCCTTTTAAACCCTTGCCCAAAATCTCAAATAAACCAACAAACGGTGGATAGGGTTGCAACACAACCTTCCAACCTCTTTTTCATCACTTCTTACCATCCTCAAAACCAACAAAATAGCAAAGCAAAGGCACAAAGGCCAAGAGCTAAACACAAAACAGAAAACCTAGAACAACTTAACTATAACCCAACCCAATAACCTAAATTTAACCTTATAAGAGCTAAACTACACACGCCTATCTTATGTGATCTTCCTATGACTCATCTATGACAATCCTAAGCCTATTTCAGTGACCATAACCTGTGGCTCTGATATCAACCTGTGACGCCCTCCAAACCCGGGGTCTAGATTTGGGGGTCGTTAGCCTAAAAGAAACTATAATAAAATAAACACAGCGGAATAATATAATAAAAATGACCCCTTGTACGCAGCTGGATCGATCACAGGTTATAGTATGAAACAGACACTAATGCAAACCAACTATTATTACAAACCATAAGTCTAATTAGTTTTACAATTTATTCAAATTTTATTACGAACCTTTATACTATTTAAGCATCCCAAACTGTCTACCTGGAAAATACAACCAAACTATTTACAAGCACTCGACTTCTGATCAAACCTGGAACTCAAGCCTGTTCTGGCTTAGCTGAAAGATTAGAATAATAAACAAGTATGAGCGAAGAGATGCTCAGCAAGCAGTATAAATTTTATAAGTGAACAACAATAATAATATCTGAGTAAAATCAGAAGCTGATATAAACTTTAAAGTTTAAGCAACAGTTTAATAAAACACAATTATGCACTATGTTGTTCCTGATGATCAGTCATGAAACAACACCGGTATTCCGCCGCCATACCGTAAATATAGGTAACGATATCCCACAACCATACCGTACCTATTGGATATCCATGAAAAGGCATATACTCGCCTAGCAAGATATTACACTTTCAGTATAATAGCTCACGCTGGACCGGTGCCTCGGCCTTTTACGCTAACCAATAACCAATTCACAAAACAATTTTGATTAAAGGAGTCGTATCAATGACATCCTTATCTATTCAACTCCCGATGTCACATGGTCCGGAGTTATCTCAACAATCGATGGCGAAATAACTAGAACAATTAGTTATTCGTTAATCTCAACTCAAAGTTTTACTGTATAGAGTATATCTGGATAGTATAGTTATTCACTATGTATCGAATCAAAAGATTGGTTCTAGCAGAATGATTGCTAGAATAAGAGAATGTCAATAAACATAGGAGTATTGATATTCAATGTGCTATCAGAGTATTTATAAACAGTTCTTATATTTTGAATATGTAAAACAATAAGCTATTCTGACTTTAGAATAGGGGAGTAATACTTGCCTGGTATGCTCAATAACTTTTCACTAAAACCCTGGTTTATAACTGCTGGCTATCAACTCCGTCTAGTACTTGACTGCACTCCTTGCTACTTGATTCTATAAACAAAAGGGTTATCTTAACTGACAGAACCAAACTCAATCAACATAACTATATGTCTTGACATCTACCCGATCGTTTATAACTAAACATGGCATTTTAAAACTGTAAACAGATAACATGCATATTACATAGCAAATAATCATGGTATTCGTATAACACGTAATCACATATTTCATGTACCACATAAGTCAGATCGTCAAAAGATATGTCTCAGTACGTTCAGAATCAAAAGCATGTCAATAATAGCGTTTACCGATCAGATACCGACTCAATAGGACAAACAAGTCAAATGACATTGCAACACAAAAGGAATTAGCCCTCGAAAGTATTTTTATTGAAAGCATAATATTTTTCTGAGTCTGTACGCGTTCGTTTCGTATTAAACGGACGAACGGTTTAATTATTATGAATAAAATAAGAAATAAATGGAAATAAATCAATTAATAATAATATTAATTGACTTTTAAATACCAAAATATAATTTTTTAAAAAAATTAAAAATAATTTTTAGGAATTATTTGAATTAATTATAAATAATTTATATTTATTTAACTATTTATAAATAAAATTAATTGATTAAATGATTTTAATCAATTAATTAAATTTATAAATAATTAACTTAAAACGAATTATAAATAATTAAATCAAATTAGATTTTTGAAAATAATAAAAGAAAATAATTTTAGGAATTTAAAATAATTAAGAAAATAATTTTTAGAATTATAAATAATAAGTAAATGATTTTTGAAAAGAAAATAAATGATTTTTAGAATTTAGAAAATAAATTAAAAAAATAAAAGTAAAAAGAATTAGTACAAACAGGTTTTGGAAATGGAAGTCCGGGGAAGGGGGATTAAAATGTGGTAATTACTGGGGAAGGAGGCCGGAAACCGGCCGGTAGTCGGTCAGAATCTGGGTTCGTCCCAGAAATCGGCGACACCGCTAGTTTCTCGGAGAAGTCCCAACGAAGCCTCCCGGCTTCTTTTCACCCTGGTTTCGATACGAAACGACTGCTACACCTTCACGGAACATGACTAAAGCACAGCCAATCGAAACCAACAACTAGCTACCTGATTCCGGTCAAAACACCATAGAAACCGACGAGAAGCTCCGGTTTCCGGCCAAACAATCAAAACACCGAATCCTTAACCAAAAACTAAGATACCTATCTCAATTTGAAGCTAATTAGTTGTACAACAGGTCCATTTAATCAAAAACAATCACCAAACAATCAAACATTCTAAAAATTGACTTAAAAATTTAAGAATAATCAATAATTCAAACTTTGTGAATCCTTAAGTAAAATTAACGAAATTATATACCAAATCGATCCTTAGGATCCCAGGAACATTAATCAATCAGCCAAATCATCAACCAATCCCTTAAAATCAAAAACGAATTCTAAAAAAATGAGAACACCCAAAAATCGATTTTGTAAAACACTTCACCTCAGGTTTGTGAAATTAGTATCAATAGAATGGGCTTGAAACAAGCTTCAATTTAGTTACAAGAACATCAACAGAGATTCTTGAATCTCCCAATATCATTGGATTCGTGTTCTTGATAAAATTTTACCCCCAAACTTTGTTCTTGGCTAATTTCTATTTTCTGAATTTTAATAAAATAAAATGAATAAAATAATTCCTACTCAACTATTTATATTATTACAGAAATTAATACCCTAAAATAAATTAAGGGTGTTTTTATCCCCTAATTATAATAATTAGGGCCCCAAAATAATAATCACGGGGAATAATTTAAAAAAGGATAAAATAAAAAATTAATGTCAAAATTCCCCAAAAATTGTGAATAATTCGAAAATACAAAAATAAAGGGTATTCGAAGTACGAATAATTTTATAAAAATAAAAACACATATTTTGTGGGGTTTGACGTCCCGGTGGGGTCCCGGTTCGCTAATTTTTGGAAAACAAAGCGATACTTAAATTAATAGAAAAACCCGAATACGCATAAAATACATTCCATTGCACATAAACGAGATAAAATAGGTACATTGATAAAGTCGTAATTAAATATGTGTCCAAATTATAGACTGATTCATAGAATTGCAGTTTATACATATATTAATCAATCGAAAAAAAATTTCCTGGCCCGCACAGAAATACACATAACAACTATAACCTCTAATATCATGGTAAAATTTACTTTAAATTTATAAAACACATAATATTTATTTATTTAACATATAATATTCACATAATTTTTCCCGGATATTACACTAGTAGCTTTCTTTGTTCTCTATATAGTCATTCTGAAGTTCTCAAATGACTTATCTATAACACCAAATCTGTGACTTATAGAGATCTTGACTTAGAACATTTTTCTCTAAACAGATTTATTCAACTCCAAGCTTCTTCATAATTCTTTTGAGGCATGATCTTCTTGATCTTCTTCTAGATAGAATTCTTAGGCTTGATACTATTTACAGAAAAAGACTCTAGTGTGCTCTTGATCATTTTTACAGACTTTAAATGTTACAATACAAAATGCAAACTAAGATTACAATACAACTTACTTAGGGTTGTCAATTTGACTTAGTTTTATTAAAGTATAGGCATGTCTTGTTGAACAATCTCTCCAAATTTGTGAGAAGATTGCTTAACACAAATTCATGCCTGTTAATAAGACTAACCCCAAGTTATAATGGAAAATAAGACTAATACAAAAATTGACACAATTACAATAATTGTACATTAGATGATTTTGAGTTTGAGTATTTACAAGCATCAGACAAATATTGGAACTTCTAATTCTTTTCTCATGAGGTCTTTTAAATATACAAGAATTTCAAGTTCCTCTATGATTGAAGTCCTTGTTAGAGCTTCTATCAAATTGAATTTGTCTTGCTTTGGATAACCATCTAACATTTCAATTCTGAATGTTGAAAATGAGCCATCTTTTACACTTAGAAATCTTCCATCTTTGGAGATTCTGCTCATCCCTCTTGCTTTGAGTTCTTCTGATCTTTTGATATACATGTCAATCTCCTCATCATACCTCCTCTTTTACTCCTCATATTCTGCTTTACTCCTTGCTCTTCTTTCCTCCCTTGCAATCAACCATTCAGCTAGAACAGATCTCTATGCCCTTGTTGCAGTATCGTTGTCCTTGAGCAAACTTATCACTCTTTTTATTTCTGTTGGAGAGAGAGTGTGCCATCAAATTGCTGCCAAGAAAAGTGAAGGTCCCATCTTGAAAGTAGTTTCTCACTTCCTTTAGAGTGACAACCCATAATCTAACTATTTCCTCATCCAGTTGTTGAAAATAGTCTTCATATGAACATAGGTTTTGAAAATGAAAGTAGCATGCTAAAATTTGGACTCTGGTATATACACAACACACGACTGTTGATTTTGCTTTTACAGAGCATGCTAGTTTGATATCCAGTTTATTTATGTTTTTACTTGATGTGCAACAAGTTATGATTTCTGTTTTGATAATTGTTTTACCATAAATAGCTTTACTTGTTATTCATATAGTGCCACTGCTGAGCAATTGATTGCTCACCCTTGCAAAATGTTTTATATATGTATTGCAGATGCCTAGGAGATTCTTCCATGGTAGACATGGCAGAGTTCCAGTTCCTCCTGTGCCAGACTTCTCTGAGGTAGTTGTGTCCAGATCAGATATGGTCTGTTGAGTTGCTGTATTAAGTCAGTGGTCAGGATTGTATAAGGTAAATTGAGTTATGATAGTTGTGTAGCCTAAATCATACTTAAACCCTGGAAAAGATCCTGGTAAAGGGGTCGTAATTATATTCTATCATTGAATTGATTATATTATGTTTAATATTATTGTTGCTGGTGACGTCAACTCCTGACCCCGGGGTTCAGGCCGTCACACTATTAACCTTTACTAAACTGTCACTTGTCATTTCCATTTTAGGAAAAATGAATCTTCTATTTCTAGCTTAACATATCTTTAGCATCCTGTGATTATCTTGATCTTCCTTTTTCAGTTAATCTTCACCATTGATCTTGCAAATCCTTCAAGCTGCTTTTTATAGACTTTTCAATCCAGCTGGTTGGATTATTTATTGATTGTATATCTTGGATATTGAACTGGTCTGCTTTGAGAATTTATCTCGAGATCTCCAGTTAGGCATATAGAGATCTTGACATCTCGATAAGTATATTGACTTGTCGAGATCTCTAATACTCTATAGTGAATTTAACTTATAGAGGTCTCTGAGTTCTCGAATGAGACTTTGGCTTGTCGAGATCTCTCAGCTTCATGTCTTCACTTTGACTTGTCGACAACTTATAGTTCTCTAGTGAATTTTGACTTATCGATATCTTTGAGTTCTCTAGTGGACTTTGACTTATCGATAACACAGAGTTCTCTAATGAATGTAGACTTGTCGATAACTATGAGTTCTCTAGTGAATTTTGACTTATCGATATCTCTGAGTTCTCTAGTGGACTTTGACTTATCGATAACTCAGAGTTCTCTAATAAATGTAGACTTGTCGATAACTCTGAGTTCTCTAGTGAAGAAATGACTTGTCGATATCTCTCTGAGTTCTCTAGTAGCTTTCCAGACTTCTCGATAAGTCATTTAGAGTTCTCGAATGACTTCTCTATAACACTAAATCTGTGACTTGTAGAGATCTTGACTTAGAGTATTTTTATCCAAACATATTTATTCAACTCCAAGCTTCTTCAAAATTCTTTCGAGGCATGATCATATTGATCTTCTTCTAGATAGGATCCTTAGGCTTAATACTATTTAAGGAAAAAGACTCCAGTCTGCTCCTTTGCATTTTTATAGACTTTAAAATGTTACAAGTACAAAATAAAATTAAGATAATAATACAACTTACTTAGGGTTGACAAATTATCTTAGTATTTTTTAAGGTACGGCATGTCTTGCACAACAGGGTCTAATATGTTACTTGTTGAAATTATGACATGAAGAAAATCTACCATGTGCATCCTTATGTGTTTTGAATATTCTCTTGTTTGCAACCAGTTAACACAATTCTGTTTGTAATTCTATTTGCACAAAATATTCTCTTGTTTTGAATAATTTGTGAGATATTTGTTAACTTAGCTCGGGTATGAAGAATTGATATATATTATATCGCGAAGTCTGCAATTTGCATGTTTCTATAATAGACTAGTGGCAGAATCATCCTTATCAAAATATCATAGATAATTTTCATGTTTGTTGCTATACAACCACATGTATTGTGGTTTGACACCTTTTGTGAATATCCTTTGTCGTCATCATAAAATATGCATATTTAAAATTAATTTCCAAAAGGTCATGTATATAAATAATAGTCTTACGGTAGGGATTACCTAATATCTGGATTGTGGAACTTAGATGAAGCTTGGGTAAATAAACAATATGCTTCTGGCATATCACATTAACAACATAGATGAAGTTATAACCTAGTATTGTGTTTTTGTATTTGAAAGTTTAACTCGTATTGACATGTGGAGAAGAACAAATGGTGGACTGTTTAATCGTGCAATCTCCTCTTGTATTGGTATACATTTATTAATTTAATGAACTTGCAAACGCATAACTTCTATATCCATATATGGGATTAACATGTGACATTGTATAGTACGATGCATGGATTTATTGTTCTTTCGTGCTTGATTACCGTATCACTTAACTTCAACACTTTTTGTCATTGGAAAAACATCACCAGTAATATACCAAGTTTTAGGATATTTGAAAACATGCCTTGTTTTAGTTTTTTTTTGTAATCAAGATTTAAGCTAATATAGCTTGAATTTAAAATCCAATTAATTAGGATTTGAAATTGGATGAGGGTTGAAATTTATTATTTTATTTTTATTTATAAATATAAGTGTGTAACTTATTATAATTAGAATTTTAACATGTACCTGTATATATTTGTAGGATGTGCATCCGAGACTTGTTAACATTACGCTTCTTAATCTTCAAGACTCACATATATCTTCAGATATTTGGAGGTTAGGGGGTGGGGATATGTTGAAGTGTCGTCATAAAAATGTATCTTCTAAATTAGAGCTCTAGAACAAAGTAATTTATACATTAACTTAATCAAAACAACTAAAACACATGAAGGAAAATTACAAGTTTTTTGAAAAATGCCATTATCACAAACAAAAGCTAAATGTGACAATTATAAACTTTGTAAAAGCTCACACAATATGAACAACATGTTACAAAACTGGCCTATAAAAGATTCACAAGATTCATATTAGAAATTAGTATTATATAATCAAATTAAATTAATATTTGTTTTTAACAATACCAAAATGATAATTACAATTTTTGATGAAAAAATTGGTCAAACATTTTAAAAGAAAAAACAAACATACAACTAATGAAGGACCCTGATGGTAAAGGATAATTACTTGAAACAATCAAACATTAAACAACCAAAAATTAAAAAGCCAAACATTGATCTCAATCAACACCAATTCCTAAATTACATAAAACTTTAATCTACATTTTTTGCTCAAAGACAAATTCTGCGACTTATATTCGTGAAGACATTATTAGAAAAATACTTATACGACTTCCGGTAAAATCAATACTCCGATGGAAGTCCGTGTCTAAGACATGGTTATTTATAATCTTAAACCCTAAGTTTATAGAGTCTCAACTCCACCATGCCATCGTAAATCCCGAACTTCTCAATATCAAAAATGGGGCCAAAAAATCTATAAAGGATGAAGTGAAAGAGAAATTAATTAGTATGCTTGATTCTTCTTTCGTTCGTATTAAAATTGGTATTATAATGCCCGACCTTTTCGATCGTAATAGAATTGTTAGTTCTTTTAATGGTATTATATGTCTAGGTGTATTTCGGTAATTTTTATTCTTGGACACAATTAAAGAATTCTATTATGAAAAAATGAAAGTCTCAAGATTGATAGAATTTTGGCCAACGAGGTACTGTATCTTGGTAATGAGAATAAGCTAATCTTATTTGATTTGCACAAAAAGGTTTTACGACTAGTTTCACTCTTCAGGAGGTCAGATGTCATGGATTTCCAAGTTTACATTGTTGTATTCTTTGAATCCGGACTAGAACTTACATTTGATGGTGTTTCCTGCCATACGTCGCCTTGGACTAAAAAGTCCAGTATACATCCTGTAATATAATCTACGAAAAACTAAGCAACAATAACAATCATGTTCTCGTGTGTGAATAACACTACATGTTTATGATCTTTTGGATTTATTTCTTCCATTTTTTACCATGAGGGAATCGCTCCCCAACCTAATTCAAAGGGTGTTTTTCGCTCCTTAACCCAATCTTAATTTTCAAAATTTAGAAATTTATGTTGTAAGGAATATTGGTAATATATATTTTTTTAATTACTGTTAGATATTGAATGCTATAAAATATAACACAGAGGTGGGTGAATGTGTTTCTTGGATTTTTCTTTGTTTTAAGCTTTTTGGATTATGGTTTGAACAAAGCAGTAATAGAATGGTAAATATAATGTGTTAGATATAATTGATGATATCTTGATAAGAAACTATCAGAAGTTCATATCATGACTTATATCATGGTAGGTCACACAACATTATAGAAGGGGGTTGAATACAGTGTTTATACAATCAAATCGATTTAACACAAGTATGTAACAAAGATCAAGTATATTGAATAAACTCTGTTACAATAAGAACTGTTGTTCTCTCTCAGTGATGAACAAATATCACTAAGAGCTGCTAGGTTACAATGTATAATCTTCTCAATAATGATAACACATATAGTGTAAACCCTAAGTCTGTGTTTATATACTACACAGTTACAAGATATATTCTAATTGATATGGAATATAATTATGTCTCCTAAAATATATCAATCAGATATCTTTTACAAGTCTTCCAGTTTTCTAACTTTTTCCATGCATATCTTCATTTGTTTTAGTCTCAATCTTCTACTGTAAATCAGCTTCCTTCCTTAACTGTAAGTCCTCCCGCACTTAAGTTCTGATATGACCTTAAGTTCTGATATTAAGTTATGACTTCCAGTAAGTCCTGATTTCAATAAGTCCTAACTTGTCATGTTGTTAAGTTCTGAAAACTAAAAGCCAAATCATATTAGACATGACATCTCAAATATATCTAACAATCTCCCCCAACTTGTAAATTAAGAAAAATATTCAAGTTAATAGATTTGCAGATGTCAAAAACATTTAAGTACAAATGCAAATAAGAGTTTAACTAGATAACTAACTACAACTTACAGTCCTTGTAGCTTTTACCAATCTCACTGAGTCAATCTGAATCCAAAATGATTCTTGACAAAGCTTGATATCGGCTTTTCTTCTTTAATTCTCAGGACTTGAGCTATTGTAGTCTTGACTTGCTTCATCTCTTCATTCTGACTTCCAATCTGATAGATTGCGGTCCTTGAAGCAGAGATATAGTTTCTTTCTAAACCATCATTCAGTCTTATTACCCTAGGATGAGAAGAATCTTCATTATAGCACATACATTTCTCATTTAGTAACACTTCAAGCTTAGCAGAATCCTTTCTCATTGGAGTTTCACTTCCATCATCTTCAACAATACTAGGAATAAATTCTGTAACTCTTGAACCAGAAATTCTTACTTTATCTCTGATGGTCTTCGATATGAAGTTTGACCATCTCCTGGTAATATCAGACTTTACCTCTAAAAGGTAATGAAAGAATTGAAGTTCTTTCAGTGATTTGTTTAGCACATCTGATTCTGACATCTGATATGTCCTTCCATCTTCTAGAAAAAGAATCAGATTTTCCTTGACATTGTGCTTGTCATGAACATCCAGTACCACTTGAATAGAGATAACCTTATCAAGGTATTTCTGTGTAACATCTTCAAGAGGTCTGTCAGCCAATAGAAATGGATCTCTAGTACCAACTTCATGTCCTGTCATGATCTTAGCTTCATCAGAACCTAGTCTAGCCCTGTCTCTTGGTTCTCTAGTATTTAACCCAAAAGTCATGAAAGTAGACAGTAATTGGCTTTTCTTTGGATCTGATGGTTTGACATTTTTCCACATAAGTTTCTTTTTATCAGCTACTTCCATTTTGTCTAAATTAACTTGAGCACTATTAGAGGTTGATGTCTTGATGACTTTATCAAAACTTGTTGTTTGTGTTGTAGCTTACAGTTCTTCACTCTGAACAACTTGAGCTTTGTCAGAGGTTGTCTTTTATTCTTCAAAAATCTTCTTTCTTTTCAGAGTTTGAACATTTGCATCTTCAGCAAGAATATCATCAGTAACTTGAACCATTTTGTATACAGGTTTTATCAGAATTTGAGGAATTTTTATCTCCTGTGGCTTGATTGGTTCATCAATTTTTCCCTTTCCTTTATCTTTGGGATCAATCTCAGATTGTGATCTTGTTTTGGGCTTTGATGCCTCAGTATGTGACTTCTCCTTAATCACAATGCCTTTTACCTTAGGCCTTGGAGGTTTCTTTGCAATAGAAGCTTTTGGCTTTAGATTTTTCTTTTCAGCTTTAAATCTAGCTTCTTCCTCCTTGAGATTTTCTAAATCCATTCCTGGATTATGCTTCAGAAATAATCTTCTAGCAATTTCCTCATCAAGTGTTTGAATCTTGGGATCCTTGTAGTAGACTGTAGTCTACTTCCCCTTGAGCTTCAGAGTTTGCATGAACTTTTGAGAATCTTGACTTCCACCTTGTATCAGAACATCAAGTTTTGTCATCAGACTTTTCTCATTAGAACTTGATATCAGGTTTTGAGTTTCAGTACTTGCTATCAGATTTTGAGTTTGAGCAGCTTCAGAACTTGTCTTCTTTTGAATAGAAGATTTGCTTGCATCAGTAATTAGTTTCCTTGAAGAAACCTTGCTGCTCTGCCCTTTACTTTGAATTTGACCTCTACCCTTGTTAGAGTTTCCTTGGTCATCAGCTTCATCATCTTTCTTCTTCAGTATTTGATCATTAGAGCATTTGGACTTAACTATCTTCTCCCCCTTTTTGGCATCATCTGATAGTAGAAATGAGAGAAGAAGTTCCACTGAAGATTGAATATAATTCAATTGAGCCTGTTGAGAAGCTTGATTAGCCAGGACCTCAGAGATTTGGGCCTGTTGCTTCTCTTGAGCTTTCTCAATTGTTTCTACTTTTTCAAGTGTAGGTCTGGTAATCCTTGTCTTGTCAAGCTTGATCTGCATATCTAGCTTATTAGCTGATTCTTGTAGTTTATCAACCTTTGCTTGAGTTTTTGAATGTAGACCTTGAAGGCTTTTGGTAGTTAGAGCTGTGATTTTAAGTTGAGTCTTGAAATCAGTATTAGTCATCAGCTCATCAGCCTTAGCAATGTGCTCTATCAGAACTTTAGAGCTTGGAATGAAATCAGAATCATTCCACTTCTTGGTCCACTCTACTCCTCTACGAGTTTCATCCCAAGGTACAGGAGAATCCTGTTCAACAAATTTCTTGACCAATGCTTCCTTTCCAAGTACAGGAGCTGGAGTATGTACATAAACACTGTCTCTAGAGCTTGAAGAAGCCTCATTATCCTCTGATAACACAGCAGTGTGTGAGGCTATAGGAGTTTCTAATTCAACTTCATCTAAATTCTGATCTTCAGGTTCTTGATCCAGAATTGGTGTAGATGGTATCTCAGCATCAGCATTTAAGACTGGAGAATTATCAGTAGATGGATGAGCTGTTGTAGGAGCTTCCAAATAGAAAATAGTAGGAATTTGCAGCCTATTGATGTCAATTTCAGGACTTAAGCCTGAATTTTCAACTAGAACATTTTCATGACGAGGAGAGACAGGAGGTGTAACCACTGTATCCTGAACAATGTCTTTTGGTTCTGGAAGGGCTTCAATGATAATTGGCTCTTTTGAGATCATAGATTCCTGATCCCCTTCCTCAGCTTCTTCAATATCTTCTGATGGAGGCTTAGCCAAATGCCTCTTAGCCCTCATTTTCTTCAATCTCCTTGCTAGTGAAGGAGTTGCTTGAGCATCAGAACTAGTAGTTCTCTTTCTCTTGAAAGTATCAGAACTTTGAGCTTCAGTATTTATCTGTGGGGTTGACCTTGCAGCTTCTGTTTCTTTCTGAGAATTGACATTCTCAGCTTCAACTGTCACAGGTTCTGATGCATGAGCCTGTGCTTCCTCTTCACTATCAGATTCATCCCTGAGAATCATTTTCTTCTCTTTTGTGGAGGCTGAGGAATAGACTTTGTCCTCTTTGGCCTGGAAGGTGAAGGTCTGATGGTATGTGCTCATGGTTGAGGTTGAGATGACTGTGTTGGTTTGAAATATATCTTGATGGTAGGTTGTGGTTGAGAAGTGGTTGGTTGTGTAGTGGTTGGAGGTTCTGATGGAGGTTGGGATGGTTCAACATCAGGATATAAGGCAGTGTAGGTGGCTGGAACAGAATTTACCAAAAATTGTTTGACTGATATGGGAATTTGGAGGGGTCTTAAAACAGTTTTCTTATTATCATCAGATAATAAGTCAGTAAAAGCTCTCTTAGCTAGCTTAAATGGTTCAATTAACTCACTAGCTAATTGGGGTGCATCAGAGTTATAAAAACTATAAATAAGTTGACAGAATCTAGCAAAATATACAGTATTTCTATCTTCTGTCATCCTATCCCCAATAAAGCCTAAAATAGCACTTGCATAATCAAAATGAGTTTGATTTATGAGAGCATACCCGATTTGTTGACTGAGAATTGAGATTGCATCGAAATTTGAACACTTATTTGCAAAAGTCCTAGTGATGCAGTCGAAGAAGAAACTCCATTCCCTCCTTATGTGAGGTCTCTTCAACTGTCCCAGCTTTGCCAATGTCTTTTCATAGCCCAAACTAGCCATCATCTGCTGAAGAACTGGCTCCTCAAATGTTGAGAATGTGCAGTTTTCGGGTATATGAAGTGCTTGTCTAACTGTGGCCAAAGTCACCACATGAGCATCCTCCCCTGTAGTAAAGACAATACTTGGGGACCCATTGGCACCACCATCATCATACACTCCTGACCTCCAGAACTCCAGCACTTGAGTTCCTTTGAATGTGTCTAGTTGGGTCAGTGCATAACCTATCTCAGAGTTGGCGAGAAAGTCCTGAACGAAATGAAGATCTGATGGGGCTTCACTCTTGCTAAGAATAGCCAAGTAATTGTTGTGGACAAACTTAGCTCCATTGAAAATAATATCTTTTGGAGCAATTTCTGTTAAAAATCAAATGAGAAAAAGAGTGTTTGCAAGGTGTTTGATAAAATTTCTGTATGAAAAAGAACGTCAGAGAATATTAGTGGGTGAGAGAAAATAAGAGAGATAAGAGAATGTGAGAAGTAAGTAAAAGATTGTAAAATCTTTTAACTTTCTTATTTATACAACCCACGTGAAGTATGGCAGACAGTTTACACCTGGAAACGTAGTGAACAGTAAATCGTTAAAGCAGGAGTTAGTGGGCACGGAAATTAAGTAATAATTACTGTGCACAATGCAATTTTTCAAGACAAGCACGTTTACCACTAACCCAAATGATTATGACTGTTTTTATCTCACCTAATTATATTCTGATTAAATATGACCATTACAGTATTTACCACAAATAAGTCAAGTAAAAAATAATGCCATGTAAGCATCAAAATTTCCATCAGAATTTAACATCAAAACTTGACTATTATCAGATTTTAATAGTCATCAGAACATGGCTTCTTAACTCAAAAAGTGAATATTTGTATCTGTGATTCTTTATACAAATACTGACTTGTTTCTTCAGAGTTTAATCATTCAGAACTTCCATCAGAACTTGTCCTCAGAATTTATGCAAATGACACTAAACTGTTTGTCAAAAACAACTTCATCAGCCACAGTAATTTTCATCATTCATATGGAGTGAGAGTGTGTGCATTTAAAAAAATATCAGATAAATATTAAAGTCTGATAAACTTCAGTATATCTTAGAAATAAGGCATAACTAAGAAAAATGCTTAAAATCTGTCATTAATAATGAAGTCTACTATAGGATAAATTTGTGCATGAGTCTACCTCAACTGTTTATGCTCATTTTATGCATCTTTTAGAATTCTTTTTCACAGTGGCTCCTCAGTGTAAATGAGTCACAACTGCTTATCAGAATTTATGCTATTATCAGAGTATTTCTCTAGTAATCAGAGAATATGAAAAGTCACCAAGAAAAATTTATTTAGCTTTTCTAATGCATATAACTTAATACCAGCAATGCACTTGGGTCTTCCCTTCCACATATTTATTCTAGATCTCAAAAGAGTACCTGACTTTTCTTTTCTTTTCTTTTCTTCAGATAAGTGAGGCTTATCAGCATTTAGTTCATCCTTAAGATTTACTGACATCAGAATTTGACATATAAGAAGCAAGAATCTAGTTTGTGACTTAGTAATAAGATACACAAAGTAAACTTGATTAAGCTCAATATCAGAATTTACTTGTATTAATGAGTTTCCACATAAATAACTAATTCAAACATGGGATTTCTAGTATGTTAAAGACTACTAGGTTAGCATATAGCACAGTAATCCTCATTGGATTGAATAGTCACAGAACATTCAAAACACTATCAGAGTTTATAGAATCACATCAGATAACAATCAGTATTTAATATATTAACAGTTTAAGTACAGATTACATGAAGATAAGACAATCTATAAACACTGATCATAAAGTATGATGCATGAGAACAAAAACTAAGCAGATTTAGTGAAAGAACCTGAAATCATTCCAAGTTCATTTACCAGTCTTGTAAAAGTAGCTTCATATAGTGGTTTTGTGAAGATTATCTGCTAGTTGTTGATCTGTTGGAATAAATTGCAATTCCAATGTACCTTCCATTACATGTTCCCTTATGAAATGGTACCTAATGCTGATGTGCTTTGTCATTGAGTGTTGAACTGGATTACCTGTCATAGCAATAGCACTTTGATTATCACAGTAAATAGGTATTTTAGAAAATTCTAACCCATAATCCAGTAACTGATTCTTCATCCAAAGAATCTGTACACAACAGCTTCCTGCACCAATATATTCTGCTTCTGCAGTTGATTTGGAAATTAATTTCTGTTTCTTGCTAAACCAAGAAACTAATTTGCCTCCAAGAAATTGGTAGCTTCCACTAGTGCCTTTTCCTGTCTATTTTGCATCCTGCAAAATCTGCATCTGAGTAACCTATTAGCTTAAAATCCGATTCTCTAGAATACCAAAATCCTAGATCAGCTATTCCCTTGAGGTACTTGAAAATTATTTTCACAACTATAAGATGAGGTTCTCTTGGATCAGCCTGAAATCTTGCACAAAGATAGGTAGCATACATGATATCAGGTCTACTTGTAGTTAAATAGAGTAAAGAGCCAATCATACCTCTGTAGTTAGTAATATCTACTGATGAACCAGTATCTTTATCTAACTTGGTTGCAGTGGCCATGGGAGTTTATGCATTTGAACAATCTCACATTCCAAATTTCTTCAGTAAATTTCTGGTGTACTTGGATTGAAAGATAAAAGTACCTTCATCATTTTGCTTGACTTGAAGTCCCAGAAAATAACTAAGTTCTCCCATCATACTCATTTGATATCTTGACTGCATTAGCTTTGCAAACCTTTCACAGAGTTTGGCATTTTTAGAACCAAATATGATATCATCAACATATATCTTTACCAAAAGTAAGTCCTTTCCATGGTTGAGGTAGAACAGTGTTTTATCAATTGTGCCTCTGTTAAATCCACTTTCCAGAATGAATTGAGCTAAAGTCTCATACCATGCTCTTGGAGCTTGCTTAAGGCCATAAATTGCTTTGTCTAATATGTAGACATGATTTGGAAATTTTTAATCTTCAAATCCTAGAGGTTGTTCAACATATACCTCTTCTTTCAATTCTCCATTGAGAAAAGCACTTTTCACATCCATTTGAAAGACTTTAAACTTTTTGTGAGCAGCATAAGCCAAAATGATTCTTATAGGCTTCCAATCTAGCAACTGGTGCAAATGTTTCATTATAATCAATACCCTCCTGTTGAGAGTAACCCTTAGCAACCATCCTTGCTTTGTTCTTTTTAATTATGCCATCACTGTCAGTTTTGTTTCTGAACACCCATTTTCTGCCAACAATAGATCTGTTCTTTGGTCTTGGCACTAGGGTCCAAACTTTATTTCTTTCAAATTCACTTCAACTCTTAAATATATTAAGTATGAAAGGCATAAGTTGTTTGAGGTACCTTCAATTCAGCAGTTTCAGGACTGCCATCAGCATTTTCCATCAAGGCATAGTTCACCTCATGTTCAGAATCTGAAGTGTGTCCAACTTTTCTTCTTTGCGACAAGTGCCTTGTCTTTGTCACTTTTCCTTTCTTGCAGTCAGGAGATATGTGGCATCTTTCACCACAGTTGAAGCATTTGACATTTGAGTTGTCTCCCTCTGTCAGACTTTCCTCCCCTTACCTTCAGAATTTCTGAAACCCTTTCTTATCAGAACTTCCACTTTTCTTGGAAAACTTCTTGCCTTTTCTGAATTTCCTGTAGGCTATATTTGTGATATGCTTTACCTATAAGAGCACACAATTTCATCATCTCTTCATCAACATCTATTTCAGGTAAACTTTCAGTTTCTGAATCATCATCATCAGAATATGATAACTCTGAATCAGAATTTATAATGAGAGCCTTTCCTTTGCCCCTTTTTGAGGTAGCCATTTTAGGAGATTCCTCCTCAGCCTTAAGAGCATCTGTCCTTGACTTTCTTCCATACACTCTTGCTCCTTTGATCCATCTCAAGTTCATAAGTCTTGAGCATACCATAAATTTCATCAAGAGTAGTTTTAGTAAGGTCATAGTTGTCTCTTATGGTAGTAGACTTCAAATCCCAATTTCCAGGAAGAGCTAAAAGGAATTTTAGATTTTAATCTTCAAGATCATATTCCTTGTCCACCAGTGACAGATCATTAAAGAGTTTGACAAACATGTCATATAAGTCAGCTAAAGACTCATCAGCTTTTGAGTCAAAGTGCTCATACCCTTGAATGAGTATAGTTCTCATGTTCTTCTTGATTGCATCAGTTCCCTGGCATCTTGTCTCCAAGGCATTCCATATCTCCTTTATAGTTTTGCAATTAATTACCCTGTTTGACATGACATTATCAATGGCACTATGCAGCAAATGCCTTACCCTTGTATCCTTGGCAATAAGTGAGATGTCTTCAGCTGTGTACTCACCTTTCTCCTTTGGTATGGTCTGTGCTGGTTGATTAGAAACTACAACAGAGAGCTTGGTAGGCTTATGTGGTCCTTCATTAATTCTGTCAAGGTATTCTGGATCTATAGCTTCCAGAAACATAGCCATCTTCACTTTCCATATGGGATACTCAGAAGGTCTCAGTATGGGAACCCTAATAGTCTCATATCGACTGTGGGCTTCAGTCTTTTGAGTTTCTTCAGTTTTGGTGGGCTTGGTTGGAGTTTGTGCTTCTTCAGACATGATTGTTTGGATCTTTACTGTATGTGTGTTAACAGACAAGCTCTGATACCACTTGTTAGGTCACACAACACTGTAGAAGGGGGTTGAATATAGTGTTTATACAATCAAATCGATTTAACACAAGTATGTAACAAAGATCAAGTATGTTGAATAAACTCTGTTACAATAAGTACTGTTGTTCTCTCTCAGTGATGAACAAATATCACTAAGAGCTGCTAGGTTACAATGTATAATCTTCTCAATAATGATAACACATATAGTGTAAACCCTAAGTCTGTGTTTATATACTACACATTTACAAGATATATTCTAATTGATATGGAATATAATTCTGTCTCCTAAAATATATCAATCAGATATCTTCTACAAGTCTTCCAGTCTTCTAACTCTTTCCATGTATATCTTCATTTATTTTAGTCTCGATCTTCTACTGTAAATTAACTTCCTTCCTTAACTGTAAGTCCTCCCACACTTAAGCTCTGATATGACCTTAAAATCTGATATTAAGTTCTGACTTCCAGTAAGTCCTGATTTCAGTAAGTCCTGATTTGTCCTGTTGTTAAGTTCTGAAAACCAAACACAAATCATATTAGACATGACATCTCAAATATATCTAACATATCAGTATTTACTGAAGAGTGACGACGTCATCAGTACTTGATGATCAGCAGATGATGTCATCAGGATTTGTCACTTCAGTAGATATTCGAGGAGGAAAAGGAAAGCAGATATTCAAGGCGGTGAAGGACTTTATCTCAGAAAGCAATTATACATGGATAGTTTTTCTTATTGTAATAGAATAGAATTCCTTATTTGATTGTGTAGTTGTGATTTATATAAAACACAGATTAGGTTCATGTTATATACATTGTAAACATTGTTATATCATTCGCATAACTTAGCAGCTCACAATGATATTTGTTCATCCTTTAGAGAGAGTACGTTTGTAATCAGTTTTTATCTATTAATATAAGAACTATTGATTCTGTTGAAGCTTTGTCAAATTGATTGCATAAACTGTATTCACCCTCTCTATAGTTGATCACAGACCTAACAATTGGTATCAGAGCTTGTTGTTGACATACAAACAGTTTAAGATCTGAAAATCAATCTTTAATGGCGGACACAGATGCACCACATAATACATAACCACCACCCCATCCACATCACAGATAAGTAGCAACATGAGTAGGTATGAAGCCATCAAGGTGCCAATCCTGAAGATACATGAATATCCAATCTAAAAAGTCTAGATGGCTATGTGTTTGGAAGCCACAGATCCTGAATTTCTAAACAGGATTTATGATAGTCCTCATAAACCAATGAAGGTAGCTGTTTCTGTTGCAGGAGAACCAGAAAAGATGATTGACAAAGACATGAAGGACTATTCTCCTAAAGATCTTTCATCTATAATGGAAGATGCAAAAGTAGGATGCAAAAGTCAGGCATATCTTAGATAGCAGTCTTGATAGTGTTATGTCCAATAGGGTTATTGGATGTAAGATAGCAAAAAAGATATGGGATGATTTAAAAGTAAAGTGTCAAGGCACAACTGCTATCAAGAAGAACATGAGGACAGTACTTACTCTACAATACGAGCACTTTGACTCAAGAGATAATGAGTCCTTAACTGAGATCTATGACAGATTTCAGAAGCTTCTGAATGACTTTTCTCTTGTCGACAAGGAGTATGATTTGGAGGACTCAAACTTGAAGTTCCTACTTGCTCTCCCTGAAAAGTGGGACTTTAAGGTCACATTAATAAGGGATAACTATCAACTTAATGACACACCTCTAGATAAGATCTATGGAATATTGAAAACTCATGAACTAGAGATGAAGAAAAGAAGCAAGATGAAAGGATCTAAGTCTAGACCAGTAGCACTTAAAGTTGAAGAGAAAACAAAGGAGAAATCTAGGAGAAAAGTTCACTCCGAAGGAAGAGCTATGACTGCAAAGTCAGATCCTGAATCATCAAACTTTGATGATGACTCAAATACTGATAATGAATTAGATACAGGCAGTGATCATGGCAACAATGAAAACATGGATCAAATGGCTACTCTATTGGTTAAAGGTTTCCAGAAGATGGTCTACAAGAACTTCAAGAGAGGGAAAAGATTTACAGAAAAGGCTCCAGTTTCTCAAACTCCGATAAGAGGAACAACAGAAGAAATACTGACTGGAAGAAATCAAAATCTGGAAAACTTGACAAGTCAAAGGAAAGATGCTACAATTGTGATGGAATTGGACACTTTGTAGCTGATGAGGATCAAGGAATGAATATGTTAATTTGGATTTGGTTTTTATCTTTTTTCTATTCGGATTTGGTTTTTAAATTTGTTTCCTGGAAGGATTCAGATATTGGCTAATTCAAGCTGATATTGAATTTCTCTTGGAATCCTATTGGGTTTGGGTTATTGTCTAAGCCTATAAATACCCTTCTCATGTAAAATTTTAAGGGAGACAATGGATGATATAAAACTTTTGTTTTGAGATCTCAAAACAAAAGTTTTATATCATCCATTGTCTCCCTTAAAATTTTACATGAGAAGGGTATTTATAGGCTTAGACAATAACCCAAACCCAATAGGATTCCAAGAGAAATTCAATATCAGCTTGAATTAGCCAATATCTGAATCCTTCCAGGAAACAAATTTAAAAACCAAATCCGAATAGAAAAAAGATAAAAACCAAATCCAAATTAACATATTCATTCCTTGATCCTCATCAGTAGCTGACTGTAGAAAACCCAGAGCTGAGAAGAAATAAGCCTTGATGTTACGACCGACATTTTGTGTAATATTATTTGTGAACTCTGTATAATATTTGAGTCGATTATAAATATACTTATTGATCGTACATATATGTGAATGGAATTTTTCTGCGTTATAAATTGCTTTACTCAGAATATGAATTTTTCAAAGCGATAGTTTTATTAATTGCTCCTATTTTTGATTTATAAAGAATATTCTTTACCATGGAAAATTATCTTTTAAAAATTATTTCATTCACAAATTTCAAAAGTGATCTCATAAAATTTCTAAAAATCCAAGTTATTTTATGGTATAAATTTTATAATTTTTAAACTTTTATTTTATTTTATAAAAATAGATCTTTGAAAATTAGTTGTTAAGTAATTAGCAAATTATATGAATATCTTTGCATGCAAATACCCTCCCATTCAACTAAAGGGCTAAAAAGACAATTCCAACCCCACTAACTCTCATTTTGCTAGCCAAATTACCTCTTTGTCCTTGCATGCAAAATGACCTAAGTATGTTGGAAGGTTATTCTTGTCAACTCTCATTTCCACCCACTTCTTTTAGTCAATCAAAATCATAAAAACCAAAATTCAAGGTGTTGTGATCATTCACCCCACTCCACACTCCACCCTCCCTCCCCTCTCGGCTCCTCCTCCCTCTAGGCAATTTCCATAGTCGAGGCCCCCCATCCCCTTCTTTTCTTCATTCTTTCACTTAAACATTCATCTTATATTCAAGTAATCTTACTCCCTATATGTTGTTCTTATATATTTCAAAAAGTTTAGAGTGAAAAGTTTGAGTTTTAATCTTGCATGTCATAGTTTAACTAGAACTCAAAATACAATCTTGATTCTCATGGATTTAAGGTTGTATTGTTGAGGAAACTACAAGGAATGGTGAAATGCCAAGTCAAGAGAGTGAAGCTCTTGTTTTTAATGGCCATTTCCCTTCCATTTCATTCGGCCATGACCATAAGGGAGCCGAATGAATGGTTCTTAGTGGTGTCTTGTAACAACCCAATTCCGGGGTCAAGATTTGGTGTCACTAAACAATCTTTACATAAAATCAAATAATAAACAAATAACCCCTTAGATCCGGATCGTTTACAGGTTATGGTATGATACAAGAATCTAATCTTCTACAACTCATGACAACTAGAATACAAGTGTAATTACCTTAATGTTCTTGTCATACTTTTCTAACTTCTTCAACCTCTCGCAGCGGAGATTTCTCTAACTTCTGATGTCTATCAAAGCTATTCATTTTTATCCTTATCTGTTTCTGGCAGAAATAAGAATTTACAAAGCAAGAGTGAGCCAAAAATGCCCAGCAAGTATATAATTTGAGTTGAAAATTCCCGGACAAAATCTTAAAATAATTTTAAACAATTTTATTTAATTGAATGAGTTGAGCGAATAAATGTTGGCTGTTACCAGCCTTTAGTTATAAATTCAAAAGTGACCAGTGATTCCCAGATTCATATCCTGAATCAGGGTTTTGTCCAGTTTTTGGAATCATAAAACCATTCGAGAGAGAATGCCGTTAATGGCGATCAACAACAAATTAGACTGGACACTAGTTCACATCTATATTCTGCTGATCAGTTAGAATATAATGCAGATCTATATCTCAATATATAGATCCAGTCGGGTCCCCAGGCACTACGGCCCATCTCGAGGCACCAGTCATAAATCAGTCCTCAGGATTAAGTAAAACTCAATCCCCAAAATATCACTATCCAGCCCGTAGAGTGTTTTGATGTCAAATCATTTTAAATTCAAAACATCCCAATTCAGGGTTCGCAAATAACCCGAAAGAATGGGTATTTGCTCAAGAGAACAATCGAATTACAAGAATCAAGAATAAAAGAATCATGTATAATCAGAGTAATTGCAGCGAAATATAAAACATTTAACTATTCTGAACTTAGAATAGGATCGAAGAAATAATTGCATAAAATCAGGAATACTTGCAGTATTTAAAAGAAAATCAGGAATACTTGCAGTATTTAAAAAAAAATCAAGAATACCTGCCTCAATAAGCTTTAATTTCTATTACAAGTTGACTTTGGTTCGACTTGGACGTTCGGCTTTATCGTCAAAGTACTATCCTATTCTGGATACGATCCCAACATTCAGACCCTTCAGTTGGAACTTCGTTGATCTCGACGTCTAATCACTAGATCGTTCTTAGTCCGATGTCGATAATCGGGTTTCACGTCTAGGACCTACAGGGTTAAAATACCCTAATTCAGATAATCGTCTTGCTTAACATAAATCATTATCCTATTCTACCCATACGATTTCATAGCCCAACTCATATTTATATGTATTATTGAAATACACATAACAATTAGGGTTTACATCTTAAAAACTCAGTTCGGTATTTATTTTTGGAAAATACATATACTCGTCGTTTTGAAAAACAGGTAATCGATAATTCATAAATTATTTTGTCTCAATCACACTTAAGTTCATATAATATAATCATATATGATTATTCGACGTCTCCGATAATTATAGGTTACGTTCCCGTATTTTTGGAATTTATTTCCCGAAAATTGGACAGCGTCTCCTTTGTTTATCGGCCTACCCGTCGAAATCAAATCGACGTCAAATTTACAACAACAATCCAATTTCACAACTACAATCCCAATATTCAAGAATCCCAACCACCGATACATTTCAGATATTAATTATTTTTATTCGTATTTTATGTTTTTGTTCGTATTTTTATTTTATTCGTAGGACTCAGATAAAAATCATCACCGTCCACCGTCGGCTCGCCGAGGCCCATCGCCGACGACGGTAAAATTCGCGGGTTTCCGATTATCGGACATCCTACGTGAATCCCACTGATTATTATTATTACTTTCGGCACATAATTCTTTTTTTTCACAATCTTTAATCAATTCATTTCCTGCAGAAATATAGGAATTAAGATTTAATAAAATCAATCAGTTAATCAATAGATACACACGAACAGGCAGCAAGGCAGATACACACATGTGTCAATCCCACACGCCACCACATAACCAAAGACAGGGCAACCAAGAACACAGGCGGCAACACCGCCTCCCGTCAACGCACACACACAACACAGTCCATACACACACACGTACAACACACACACGTACACATATAACACACACACACAATCACGAACACACATATACATATATATAACTAAATCGAACAGAACCGAAGCAAGAGGAATCGCCGGAAAAGTCGGCCGGAACACTCACCGGGAAACAAGAATTCCGGGGAAAATCAGAGAGAAAATGGAGAGAGAAGGAAGAGAGAGAAAAAGAATAAGGGAGAGAATGAAGAAATAGAGAGGAGAGATCGAGATTACAGAGAGATCGAAAAAGAGAGATGAAGAGAGGAGAGAAATCGAGAAGCTTCGGGAGATTACCAGAGAATGAGATAGGCGGTGTAACAAACAGGGGAGGGGGTGGCGGGTTTGGTTTATAAATTTTTTTCTTTTATTAGTTTTCTTTATTTTTACTTTACTCCTTGTTTATATCGTAATTTAAGAATGGACAGAATACTTAATGGGTAAAATAATTTGAAATTTACGAAAATAATTCCTTTTAAAACCTCGGACTAATTAGGAATTAGTAAAATCAAATTTGCAAGATTTCTAAATCATTTTTATAACGCGCATCGGACCCGTATTTTACAATTTAACGAATACACATACGGGGAAATAAAAGCCAGAAAATCTCCGAATAAATTTTAAAATTCTTGAAATATTCCAAACTTAATAAAATAAAATTTTCACAATTTTTGAGGCATTTTGGAATTAAATACTGATTTTACAATGAAATGAAATCAAAAATCATTTGAAGATAAATAATTAATAAAATATTGATTTCTAATTATTTATAAACTCATAAAATAATTTATTTATTTAATAATTCGATAATTATATTTACAGATCGGATCCAAAATTAGGTTACTTAGCCGCTAAGTAACTAAAAAGACGATACAATTTTAATACCCGGTTTGGATAATTATCAAAACAGATCCTCTTATAAAATACTTTATACAAAAATAAGGTAGTAATACCCCGCCTTTTAAGAATATGGATTCTTATCGATATATAAAATAATTAGCGTATCGAAAATTTCACACCGGGACTCGTACAGGTCAAACCGTACCCCGGATTGAATAAGTCAAAACACGAAAAGTGTTCAGAATTATCAGATTAGGTTAGGAAGGAGTTTTCGGAAGAGTTTCAGGTTGTAAAAACGCAAAAACGGTTGAGGTGGAATGATTTCTGATTCTAAAATGTAATTTTACAATTACGTAAAAATAATTATTAACAATTATATAAATTCTTATAAAGTCATATAATAATCCAAAAATTACCAGAAAAATACCAAAATTATCTATATTTAATTCTGGATAATTAAAAATAAAATATCTTATTTTTATCAGAAATAAACATCCAAATATTAATATAAATTATCAAATAATTCACCAAAATTCACATAAAAATCACATAATAATTATTTATTGATATAAATAATTACATAATATTTCCCAGACGTTACATCCTTCCCCCTTAAAAGGATTCTGTCTTCAGAATCATGCTAAGGAACAGACACTGATACATTTCTAGTATCTTACTTAAAATTTTTCAGGACTTACTACTTTAATCACGATTCAACGGTCCCCTACCGTCATCAAATTTACCAGTTGCTCATGCAACCCTTAACTCAATCTTTTACTTCACACATTTGGAGCTAAATTACACTTCATAGTCATACACACATGAATGCCTTATGGACTCGTTACACCTGTGACAACAAGACCAACTCATTCACAATCGTTCTATCTATCTCACTATTTTAAAAGACTAACTTAATTTACACTAACCTTCTTTTCTTTCCAATTCTAATAGTTCGTACTCATGAAATTTCTATTTTCACTAACTGTTCTACTGTATTCGAGAATCTTTAATCGATCTCTTGCACCCTTCTATCCGTCTGCGCCCGGTATGCTGAGCTCATGGCGTCTTATACTTAGAACGTTCTAAATCTATTTTAAAAACTAAAAAGTAAAGGAAAATCTCGACAATTGCATTTAATTCACCACTTTGTGGTATACTTCGATTTCTTTTCAATCACCATCAAGTATATTCATTGAGTGAGAATCTGTTACTATCTGGAAGGAAATATTAATTTAGAACGTAATGAATCATAACTTTATTCAAAACCCGGTCTCTTGGTACTAATACCCATTTTGTTGTCATATCAAATTAGATATCAATACGAACTTTGATGCTCACAACGTTCCATACTGAAGTCAAAATAATCATCTATATTAATACCACCTTTGATATCCAACAACAAAGTAAGTATCAGCATAACCCAAAATACGGATCAAAGCCTATTCTTCAATTTCTAACTTTTCCAATTCCTTTATCCATTTTTCCAACAATCTTAGTAACATTCACTCTTTATTTTCTATTCTAAACATCTGTCTCTAAATGGATCTTGCTTGGTTGGTAATTAACCATACTTCCATAGCTCATAATCTGTTATAACCAGAATTCATACCATTGAAGCTGAGACTGCAGTTGCTATTTTTCAACTCTTCGCAAGCATATCTTCAGGCATTCAACTTGGTCTTCCTTAGTCCTTGGATTGGTGAGGATGTTATCAATAAATACAATCACACTATCCCAATACTCCTGGTACACTGTGTTCACTTAACCTTCAAACTTACAATTCCTGATAATCGACGCGTAAATTTATACCTCTGTTTTCTTTTTCCATGACCTCTTTTGTGCACAACACAAAATATTCTTTATTTCATCATTCTTTCATTTCACATTTCTGAAGTTTTCCTTCACTCATTATTTCATTCCTATTGAGTTGTACGATACAGGGCTTTTGACACCATCTTGACTCTGTGCAGTAACCGACGAGAAATTCTTACCTCATTCTCCGAGGTAACCTTGGGAAATTATTCATTCGAACCTCCTGGACTTCACTTTAATTTTAAAGAATTCTGACATGAGATTCATTGTAACGTTCTTCTCTAGCAGTTTGCCACCAATGCCTTTGCTTAACCTTCCCTGTTTACACGCAAATCCTGGAAAGAAATCCTATATCCAATTATCGGCATTTCACTCCTTTTCTTGATTAGTTCTTCATTCTCATTATTCATTATCTCTTTTAAACATAACGAATTTTTTTCCTTAGTAATATTAATATGTTTATTATTATTAGATAGGTCATTTCTGCAGTTCACACTGAAATAAAGGCTTTTATTTATAATATTTAAATTCTTACTAACAGAATTATCGAATTACATTGGTAGCTATTTTCTTAGCCTTTCTAAACTCATCACGGATCGCGTATTTAACTTTATCTCGTTGGTCAACATCTCTTTTCCTTGAGTTCACATGCGGACTTCATCAGTCTCCGTCTTACCTTGGATGCTTGAATTTGCGAGCTTTCCGCTATTTTACAGCAACTTCCATTCAATCGTAATTCGACATGGATGTATATTCACGTTCTTCATGGAGTATTATTACAGATGGTGACTTTTCCTTGCTCTATCTTGGATTTTCAGTTCTTACAAATGTTCTCTCCATTAATTTATAGCAAGCTTTCATTAATTCGTCACTCGATATGGGTATACATCCAAGTCCTTCCTGGAACGCTATTACAGATGATAGGATCTCTTTGCTTTATCTTGAACCTTCAGTTTTTAAAAAATGTTCTTTTTACTAGCATATACCAATAACTTTCCGTTTCTCATGTTTATCAAAAAGGGCGTATTCTTCTAGATAAATCCTCACACATGTTTGCAGTAACATCTCGCTAATTGTACTAAACTTTCAATTTATGTTAATGTCATTAATTTCTCCAAATTGCTATTTCGGATCTGAAGATCATGTTAGAGCTTGACTCAATCTAATTGGAATCAATCTCCATTTAACTCACCATTAGTTGGTAAAGTTGATCAATTGACTCCTTTAACTGATCACTTAAACCAAGTGCTGACTAGCTAAATGGAATCAAAGACCAATTATATAGAGTCAATGTGATTATAACATTCTTTCTCAAGAACCGAGATCACAATCATTTGGAGTACTGATGAAAACGACAATATAATTCTTTATTCTTGAACGTAGGGTAATTTCTGAAAATTTGGGCAGCACTTTCCCCTACACCATTGACTGCCCGTCGAATTCAAGCCGACACCATCAATCAACCAAATCACTCACAATCATATCCACCCACTTTCATCAACCAAAATCATCAATTTTCCACAACTCACATTTTTATCATTTTGATCAGCATCTCTTTAATTGGAATTGGGTCTTACACCAACAATGATTAATATAATCATACATTTTTCAATTCTTTCAGAATATTACAAAATATTATTGGTGAACTTAAAATTTATCTTATTGTTTCTCAAAATTTTATTTCGCAAGTATTTTAGCTTATTTCTTGTCATTACTAAGTGTGTATAGTTACTTTAAAAATTATGTCGCATCCTTCAACGAACCATACCAATCCTCTTTCTTTGATGATACACACTCAATTTCAATAATGAGTCTATTTATCTTTTAATAACCATGCAGGGTCTTGATTATCACCCTCATCTGGTGGAAACTCAATTGCCGGATCATTATTTCTTAAAAGATTCCACAGTCGAATCACCATTTCTTCATCTCCACTTATGATTCCGTATTGAACTTTCAGTCACTGGTATGGTTATGATTATTAAATTCACCATCACTTATTTATGCAAGTTAGAGAACTTCACAATTTCTTAAAGAACACGTTCGAAGTTCGATTACATTTAAGATTTCTTCTATCTTGAATTTTTCACGACAAATATCTTCCCGCGATGAAGGGATGTTTCAAGTATTACTCACCTGTCTGAGTCATTGTTCAGAATTTCCTTGATTTTCGATTATCGTCCCGATACTTGTTCGCTCTGTCCGACGCACACAACTTTACTTCCTTATTTTGTAATTGATTTAATTATTATGTTTCACTAACGATTCATTTCTCATCGAAATCTTCCAATTCGAAGTGCATCGCATTAACGTAATCCACCGTACTGATGAGATCCCTGTAGCAAGAACAACTGTCTGACTTGATATCTTTTCCATGTCCACATTTATCGGTGCATCCATTTTTCCTTGCTCGCAGATGTCCACCATTTATCGATTTGCAGTCGTATATATGTTCGTTGTATGATTCCACGTATCACACTATTTCATTTCTTTTGAAATCGTCAGAGAACAGACTCTACGCAAGAGGAGAGTTTGTGAACATGATTTTGATTGAAAGACGGAATAAGGAATAATAATGCAACGACCGATTGGAAGAATTTGTAATCCAGAAAATTGAAGAAAAATGAGTGAAGAATGAGATAACCATATTCGTACTCAAGATGGCCAGTCTTTCATACTATATGGCATACATCACATGATTAGGTGGCGTCCCACCCGACTCTTTGTCATTTCGACAAAGCGTTATATCACAACACTGTTGTCTCAATCAGGAATCAAGGATTTGAGAAGAGAAACAATTCAGAAGGAATACAGGAATTTTTCTTTTCATTTTCATCTCATATAATTTATCAACAGAAGAAACTCATACGTATCCAAGAATCAAGAAAAACATATACCATCGTATTAGAAGAAATAATATCAGTGTTGATCACCTTCCATGCTTCGCCTACATCTGCCTTCAGGATCATGCGAATACAGGTTCGCGATTCAAGTCACATCATTGCTTCGAAGTGCTGTCTGGAAATACCTTCACATCAAATGCTTCACTAATTTGATCTTAATCAGCGTCCTCCCGAAATTTATAATCACTACTTCAGATCTCCTCTATGTCACGTATAATAACCGTCGATCATGCCACGCCTCAATTTCGTCGATAGAAATACGATTCTTCTCCAACCATCTAGAAGTTTCTTTCATTTTCTTCAATCACCCCTCTAACCGCTCGAATCACGAATTTCGTTAAATTTTTAACAATTTTATAAATTGGGTAAATAATATTTTAACATATTGATTCAATTATTGATTTTATTAAACACAGTTTACTTTCGTCTTTCATGAAAAACTTTAAACCTTCTTCCTGTTGGTGGGTCTACTTGATCCTTCGGACTAACAACACTGAGTCTAATTCTATTCTTCTTTTTAAGTCATTTTCTGTTTATAATAACAAGAACATAAATAGTAATTCGACAACCAAATTGTAAAACTCATTTCATGCAAAAATCCTCTTAGAGTTGATTAAGGAAATCTTTTCCGAAATCTCATTTTAAAGTTTTCGGAAATCAAATATTTGGTCAGTCATTACTATATAAGTTACTTGTTATTTTCCTGATTTACCAATGAAATGTCTAATTAAAAGAATGCCCATATAAGGGTCTCTCCATTTTGGTACCTCTTCCACTTTTCCTTGGATTCTGCGCAGCACTTCTTAGTCGCCGAAACTGCATTTACCGTCGTATATCATTTTATTTCTAACTCGAACCCGATAATGACGTCTGCCATTATCTTTTATATTCTTGTCGTCGTCCTTGACATTATTCTTACAACCACGCATTCGATTCGACATTCCGTCTGTAGATAGGGTCGCATCTTCTTGCTAGTCTTACCTACACCTATTAAGGTAGCTATCATTCCTCGTGCAGCTCCCGATGGGTGATAAGAATTTTCTCGCAACGGTGGTGCCTTCAAAACGTGCAACATTGGTTCTTCATCAGCTTCCATCAACTGGTTGCTCCCGACGTGGAACTCGTCCTAATACCTAATTCTAAGTTAAATCGTAGCTTTTCTTACACAAATTCTCATAAGAATCGATCGCATAGTCTTCAAAACCACATGAAAAGTAGGGTAACATACCCCGTCTCCATCGATCTGTCGATTCCTCATTACTGTAGGATCTAAGAACTCAATATACCTATAGCGTTGCGGCATTCGCCTTACACTTCCCTCAACAATCCTGGCTTACCCATTCCGTATCAGATCTGTTAACCCTAATTCGCTCTCCACTCAACTTAACATGAGTATGCCTAGGGTCTTTCCTATCCTGTACGGCCTATCATTTCTATCTTACTCTCACCTATTCTTATTTCAGTGACCAATAACCTGCAGCTCTGATGCCAACTTGTAACAACCCAATTCCGGGGTCAAGATTTGGTGTCACTAAACAATCTTTACATAAGATCAAATAATAAATAAATAACCCCTTGGATCCGGATCGTTTACAGGTTATGGTATGAAACAAGAATCTAATCTTCTACAACTCACGACAACTAGAATACAAGTGTAATTACCTTTGTACTAATGTTGTTGTCATATTCTTCTAACTTCTTCAACCTCTCACAATGGAGATTTCTCTAACTTCTGATGTCTATCAAAGCTATTCATTTTTATCCTTATCTGTTTCTGGCAGGAAATAAGAATTTACAAAGCAAGAGTGAACCAAAAATGACCCAGCAAGTATATAATTTGAGTTACAAATATCAATAACAAAGGAAAATTCCCTGACAAAATCTTAAAACAGTTTTAAACAATTTTATTTAATTGAATGAGTTGAGCGAATAAATGTTGGCTGTTACCAGCCTTTAGTTATAAATTCAAAAGTGACCAGTGATTCCCAGATTCATCTCCTGAATCAGGGTTTTGTCCGGTTTTTGGAATCATAAAACCATTCGAGAGAGAATGCCGTTAATGGCGATCAACAACAAATTAGACTGGACACTAGTTCGCATCTATATTCTGCTGATCAGTTAGAATATAATGCAAATCTATATCTCAATATATATATCCAGTCGGGTCCCCAGGCACTACGGCCCATCTCGAGGCACCAGTCATAAATCGGTCCTCAGGATTAAGTAAAACTCAATCCCCAAAATATCACTATCCAGCCCGTAGAGTGTTTTGATGTCAAATCATTTTGAATTCAAAACATCCCAATTCAGGGTTCGCAAATAACCCGAAAAAATGGGTATTTGCTCAAGAGAACAATCGAATTACAGGAACAAGAATGAATCATGCATAATCAGAGTAATTGCAGTGAAATGTAAAACATTTAATTATTCTGAACTTAGAATAGGATCGAAGAAATAATTGCATAAAATCAGGAGTACTTGCAGTATTTAAAAGAAAATCAGGAATACTTGTAGTATTTAAAAGAAAATCAAGAATACTTGCCTCAATAAGCTTTAATTGCTATTATAAGTTGACTTTGGTTCGACTTGGACGTTCGGCTTTATCGTCAAACTACTATCCTATTCTAGATACGATCCCAACATTCAGACCCTTCAGTTGGAACTTCATTGATATCGACATCTAATCACTAGATCGTTCTTAGTCCGATGTCGATACTCAGGTTTCACGTCTAGGACCTACAGGGTTAAAATACCCTAATTCAGATAATCGTCTTTCTTAACATAAATCATTATCCTATTCTACCCATACGATTTCATAGCCCAAATCATATTTATATGTATTATTGAAATACACATAACAATTAGGGTTTACATCTTAAAAACTCGGTTCGGTATTTATTTTTGGAAAATACATATACTCGTCGTTTTGAAAAACAGGTAATCGATAATTCATAAATTATTTTGTCTCAATCACACTTAAGTTCATATAATATAATCATATATGATTATTCGACGTCTCCGATAATTATAGGTCACGTTCCCGTATTTTCGGAATTTATTTCCCGAAAATCGGGCAGCATCTCCTCTGTTTATCGGCCTACCCGTCGAAATCAAATCGACGTCAAATTTCTAGCATCTCCTTTGTTCGTATTTTTATTTTATTCATAGGACTCAGATAAAAATCATCACCGTCCACCATCGGCTCGCCGAGGCTCATCGCCAACGGCGGTAAAATTCGCGGGTTTCCGATTATCGGACATCCTACGCGAATCCCGCCGATTATTATTACTTTCCGCACATAATTCATTTTTTTCATAATCTTTAATCAATTCATTTCCTGCAGAAACATAGGAATTAAGATTTAATAAAATCAATCAGTTAATCAACAGATACACACGAACATGCAACAAGGCAGATACACACACACGTCAATCCCACGCGCCACCACATAACCAAAGACAGGGCAACCAAGAACACAGGCGGCAACACCGCCTCCCATCAACGCACACACACAACACGGCCATACACACACACACACGTACAACATACATACGCACACATATAACACACACACGCACACAATCGCGAACACACATATACATATATATAACTAAATCGAACAGAACTGAAGCAAGAGGAATCGCCGAAAAAGCTGGCCGGAAATGTTAGGTCCCAATGTGTTTGTAGAAGGGGGGGTTGAATACAAACGTTACTGAATAATCGAATAAATGTGGAATAAAAAATGTGAAACAAAATTCAAGTTAAATAAAAATATTATTAAACTTGAAAGGTGTTACAACAACTATATCGATTACAAGGAATTAATCTCAAATTAATTATCACAAATCTAGAATAAATTCGACATGAACTTTTTCTATTTTTGTAATAAAAAGATTCAAATGCTAAACGCAATTTGAGATTAAGTTCTAGGGATTTTGATCCGCTAGATTGTTACACAAGAACAAGATAATGATTTCTAGTGGTTTGGATTTAACTTTACTAGCTAGAAATTGTGATCTTGAATTTAGCAGAGAAGAGATGATATATTTTTCAGCTTCTGCTTTTCTTTATTCTTGAACTATTTTTTTCGGATGGATATTGACTTCTGTTGCTTCTGTTGTTTTTGTAATCAATCAACCTTTGATTTAATTGGCAAGACAATCCTTTTAGCTCAGCAAGACAATCCATTGAGCTAGCAAGACAATCCATTGAGCTAGCAAGACTTTCGGTGAGACTATTGATTGAACTAGCAAGACAATCCATTGAGCTAGCAAGACTTTCGGTGAGACTATTGATTGAACTAGCAAGACAATCAGAATGAACTGGCAAGACAATCCTCGTCCCAGTGTAACTTTCGGTATGACAATTGAAATGACTTGGCATGACAATCGGTATGACAATCCAGATTGTCATGCTAGTTCATTTTCAATTGTCTTGCTAATTTAAACTGATTTTAATCCAAAAACAATTCTGAAAAATCTTAATATTAATTCAGAATTAATTAATCAATTAATTCAATTAATAAATAAATTAATCTTTGCAGATATAATTTATTTTCTTAATTAAATTATATGACTTAATTAATTAATAGAGAATTAATACTATTCTTGAACTGCAACCATTCTTCTGCAAATCTTCTGAAAATCACTGAAAATTATGAATCAATTCCACCACTTCAATGTTGACACTCGATGTACTGTCTGGTTCATGAGTGACTAACTTCCGTGACGTATCTTCATGTATTGACTTTGACACTTTGATTTTCTTCAGATTAAATCCTTGTAATTAATGATACTCTGACGAGATCTTTGTCACTTGATTAAATCCACAATCTTGATTTATATCACTGAGGCATGATCAATTTCTTGAACTTCTTCCAGTGAATTAATTCCTCAAGTCTGTAGATGAACCTTGTTCCTGAATCCTTTGACAGATATTACTTTGTGAGATCTCTTTGACGGTAGATCCACTATTTACTTATTACATTCTTATTTGAGTTGAGTTGAATCCTCGAATATACAAATAGGCTATGACATATGACTTACAATCTCCCCCTATTTGTTTGTTAGACAATAACACACAAATACCTAGAGGATAACTCAACTAACAAATAAGAAAAAGATATAAAAAGAAATGCAAAGTAAATAGTAGAAAAGTTCTGGACTAGATTTAACATTTTCCAGATTCCAAGTAGATGTTCCTCTAGACTGAACATATCTTCAAGTAGTTCCATCTTCATTTGTACAACCACATTTCCTGTTGAGAAGCCCATATCTCTCTTGCTTCTCCCCCTATGAGAATCAACTGATTAAAGAAGATCACCTTCGTTTACCACCTCTCCCGTACAATAGGATCCGCAGATAAAAACCAATGGTACTCCCCTTTTGAAAACAGCTTCTTCCCTTACTAGAAAATCACCTTGTGTTTACCACCTCTCCCGTACAATAGGATCCGTAGTTACAAACAACAATGGTGTGGTGTAGTGTACATATGTAGGATCTTTTTCTTCCTCCCTGCTATTTCTCCCCCTTAATTGAGGAATCCTCCAAACTATTACTTAAGCTTTTATCTCCCCCTTAAAGAAGGAATGTATGCCGTCGTCTGAATGAGTTCTCATATTTCACTTGGTTGGAATAGAAATAACAAGTAGTTTCTCTTTCTTCCTCACTGTGAGTGTGTGATTCTGTTTAAGTGTACCTCACATGTGTTTCACTCTTCTCTCCACTCGTGTTTACACTCATTCTCACAAGTGTATCACTCTTCTCTCATAGCTCCATAATCCAGCTGTACCTGCAAGGAAAATCACCTTAGCCATCCTTAAGGAGGTCACAGGTGGTGCAATGGGAGTTCGCAAATCCCCATCCTTGTTAAACTCGTCAGATGAATCTGAGTCATAATCTACAAGTTGCTAGTTTTCCCTTTTAGGGTTCCAAATTTGAATTCTGGGAAGGTAAACAATGATCCAACGAATTTAGCATAAAGATCAAAGTTCCCTTCTAATGTCTGTGAAGACATTTCCTTGTGACTCATCAGGTAATATCTGAATCATTGTCAACAAGTTACCGATCTGCACCTATTTCAGATCCACTATCCGCAGATGCATCCAGGGGATTTAAGCCTGGGGAGGTAGACACTGACCACTGACATATGGCTTTTGGATCAGTATCCTCTCCTTACACCTGTAAAGGCAATTGGTCCACTAACGAACCTTGAACAATCGAATATGACCTTAAAATGGTCGAAACTCTTGTTTTCGTCAACTCATCCTTCGTGTGTGTAACCTCTCCTTGTGCATCAAGAATTGCTTATGTTTGAAGTGGTGACACAACATCGGATACCTTGGCCGACAGGCAAAATTCAATAGACTCACCCTGTTGAGAGAATGAATCTAGTAACTGTTTTTGTGCCTTTTCAGCCATTACATCTTTTTGAGAAGATGTATGGGGGCTAGCAGTTGTCTCGGTTTAAATACTACTCATCTATGTAGGAGACAGAGCTACTGGGTTGACTACAGAACCTTCCTTATGTGGTGCACTAGGCACTATCTCCCTCACGCTCATTCATACTACATTTAGTGGTAAGAGAGTGTTGGTTGGTTCTGTTTTTGTGTTTGTCTTTACAGTCTGGGATAGACGTTGTGGGTTTTCAACCTCATGACTGTCAATGAAAGAAAGTCATTTGAGACTGAACCTGTAACACAGAACATATGGTAATAGAGAGAAAATGTAAAAAGAAGTTTGATTTTGTTTTTGAATATGAATGAGTTTTTTTTTGATAAAACATTGATCACTTAGGGTAAAGTCTAAGTAATTCTCATTCATGTCAAAAGCTTACAAATTTCTGCAACATAATGTTAACAAGATATCATTGACCGATACTTGTCAAGTACTTTAGATACTAATTGTTATGTTGCATAGAATTTAAAATAAAATAAAAATAAAATAAAAAAATAATAAAATACAAATAATAATAATAATAACAAATATCAATGAATTAAATACCAAATATCTATCAACAAGATATCAACATTCAATTTCATATATCATACAATATTTACAATTACAGAAAATACAAATAAAAACTTTTATAAATATAGCAAAAATATAGAAACTATTTACAAGTTCAAGATAACATTACCAGCTTGTAAACAACCATATCCCTCGCATAAACCTTTGCTGTTATCTCCAAAGGTAACCAGGGGGGCAACTTTCTCAATCCATATTTGATAGCAGGGCTCTATCTCCGGTCATATGTCTTGATGATCCATTTTCAAGAATCCACACTTCCGGTTTCACCTGTTTTAATGCCCTGCAACACAAATGGATTAATCCTTCTTCGGAACCCAAACTTGGTTGGGCCCGGCATACTTGTAGAACTGTCCTTTGTCAGGCAAAACAACATTTTTAATCTTAATTGTCTCAACTTTCTCAATGACTGAACATTTGACCTTGTAAACAGCCTTAACAAATTTCTGTTTAAGCCTAGGCACAAATATCTCCTTTCTAGCCTTAGAAGGACTAGCAGTCTTAGACCTATCATGCTTCTTGTTATTCACATGCTGACGAGGAGTAGTCTTATCATTAGAAACATGCTTACCATTAAAATAAACATACATCATATTAAAAGCACAAGACATACAATTAGAAACACCACATGCTTTATGAGAGATATTAACAGCAGACAATTTATGCATGGTAGACATGGCATTTTTGTTATCCAACTCATGTGTGTCTGAGTTAGTCTCAGTTGCTTTTACAACTTTGAATGGAACTTTCGACACACTCGACTTGGAAACAACCTTCTCATTAGCAAGATCTTCAGCACGTATTTCTTCCTGAATAACAGAAGAGGTCGCATCAAATGGTTCAGCAATTGATGGTTTATAGAGGGGTTCATCAACACCCTTAAGCACATGTGGTACTTCCCTCCCTTTAGCACAGACACGAGGAGGGGAGTTTATGCCTAATTTTCCAATAGCAACATTGTAATCATAACCTATTCCAGATGTTTGATTAACAGATTGCTTACTGTAGAACTCTTTAGCCTTCAAACAAGAATTGAAGTAGGCTCTAACCTTAGTCTCAAGACCGGTGATCTTGTCTTTGAGAATAGTTTCGAGTTTTCTATAACAGTCAACTCTATTCTCTAGAAAAGATACTTGTTCTTTTAATTTGTCTTGATTAATGTGCACAAGTCTTAATTCATTGACCTCTTTCTCAAGGTCTGTGATCTGTAAACTTAACAGTTCATTATCACGACGTGCACAATCTAAGTTACCTCTTAGATGATAAACCATTTCAGCATCAGAAAGTTTTACCTCTATTCTTGATGATGAAGCTTTTCCATCAATAGCCATAAGAGCAAGATTTCCTTCATCTTCATCTTCACTGTCAGTATCATCCCAGCTTCTTCCCTTTGCCAGATAAGCCCTTTCAGAGTTCTTTCTTACTTGCTTTGGCTTCCTACATTCTGTGGCAAAGTGTCCCAACTCATTGCAGTTATAGCATCTAATGGTGCTTCGATCAACCATCCCTGTTTTGTACCCACCATTGCTGGTGTTAGAGGATGAAGATCCACCTTTCTGGAATTTGTTGTAGTTGGACTTGTACTTAAGCTTGGGATTCCTCCTGAATCTGACATGGGAGAATCTCTTGACAATTTGGGCCATTGATTCATCTTCCAATTGCTCCAGCTCTTCCAAGGAATAAAAATCATCACTTGATTGATTTGTAGTAGGAGGATCATATTCTGCTACTAACTCATTTTCCTCACCCTTGGAAAACTGTACCATTCTTTCTAACTGTTGAGATTGTTGTTGTTGTTGACCTTCAGCTACAAGTGCAGTAGATGTGCTGACCATTCTATCCTTCCCGTAGACTTCCTTCTGTTGAATCTGCTCCAACTCATAAGTTTTTAACACTCCATAGAGCCTGTCCAAAGAAATCTCACTCAGATCTCTAGCTTCTCTAATGGCAGTGATTCTATGTTCAAGATGAGCTGGCAGTGTTAAAAGGAACTTTTTGTTGACCTCCCAGATTGAATAATACTTTCCATTGATGTTCAGGTTGTTGATCAACGCATTGTACCTCTCAAACACTTCAGTAATTCCTTCTCCTGGATTTGATTTGAAATGTTCATATTCAGAGGTTAGGATTTCCAACTTGTTCTCCCTAACTTCCTCTGTGCCTTCATTAATCACCTCAATAGTTTCCCACATGTGTTTGGAATTTTTACAGTTCATCACATGTCTATTCATCAAGGGATCAAGGGAATCAATTAATATTAATTGAAGGCTGGCATCCAAGGAGGCTTCTTCCTTCTCAGCAGGAGTAAAATCTTCAGGCTCTTTTGGATAGGTTCTAGCTTCAGTAGTCACCACACCATCTATTATTACCTCCGGTTCAATAACCATCAGAGTTTTTATACCCTTCTTTAACAAGTTTGAATATTTGGGATTTGCAACTTGTAAAAATAATAGCATCTTCTTCTTCCACATGATATAATTCTCTTTATCAAATTGTGGAATTTTAACGGTTCCAACTTTATGTGAAGTCATTATGAATTTTTGAATAAATAAAAATTCAAGGAGTTGAAAAATCACAAAAGTCTAGGATCTTGATTTGTTCGTTAATCAGAAGGCTCTGATACCAATTGTTAGGTCCCAATGTGTTTGTAGAAGGGGGGGTTGAATACAAACGTTACCGAATAATCGAATAAATGCGGAATAAAAAATGTGAAACAAAATTTAAGTTAAATAAAAATATTATTAAACTTGAAAGGTGTTACAACAACTGTATCGATTACAAGGAATTAATCTCAAATTAATTATCACAAATCTAGAATAAATTCGACATGAACTTTTTCTATTTTTGTAATAAAAAGATTCAAATGCTAAACGCAATTTGAGATTAAGTTCTAGGGATTTTGATCCGCTAGATTGTTACACAAGAACAAGATAATGATTTCTAATGGTTTGGATTTAACTTTACTAGCTAGAAATTGTGATCTTGAATTTAGCAGAGAAGAGATGATATATTTTTCAGCTTCTGCTTTTCTTTATTCTTGAACTGTTTTTTTCGGATGGATATTGACTTCTGTTGCTTCTGTTGTTTTTGTAATCAATCAACCTTTGATTTAATTGGCAAGACAATCCTTTTAGCTCAGCAAGACAATCCATTGAGCTAGCAAGACAATCCATTGAGCTAGCAAGACTTTCGGTGAGACTATTGATTGAACTAGCAAGACAATCCATTGAGCTAGCAAGACTTTCGGTGAGACTATTGATTGAACTAGCAAGATAATCAGAATGAACTGGCAAGACAATCCTCCTCCCAGTGTAACTTTCGGTATGACAATTGAAATGACTTGGCATGACATCGGTATGACAATCCAGATTGTCATGCTAGTTCATTTTCAATTGTCTTGCTGATTTAAACTGATTTTAATCCAAAAACAATTCTGAAAAATCTTAATATTAATTCAGAATTAATTAATCAATTAATTCAATTAATAAATAAATTAATCTTTGCAGATATAATTTATTTTCTTAATTAAATTATATGACTTAATTAATTAATAGAGAATTAATACTATTCTTGAACTGCAACCATTCTTCTGCAAATCTTCTGAAAATCACTGAAAATTATGAATCAATTCCACCACTTCAATGTTGACACTCGATGTACTGTCTGGTTTATGAGTGACTAACTTGCGTGACGTATCTTCATGTATTGACTTTGACACTTTGATTTTCTTCAGATTAAATCCTTGTAATTAATGATACTCTGACGAGATCTCTGTCACTTGATTAAATCCACAATCTTGATTTATATCACTGAGGCATGATCAATTTCTTGAACTTCTTCCAGTGAATTAATTCCTCAAGTCTGTAGATGAACCTTGTTCCTGAATCCTTTGACAGATATTACTTTGCGAGATCTCTTTGACGGTAGATCCACTATTTACTTATTACATTCTTATTTGAGTTGAGTTGAATCCTCGAATATACAAATAGGCTATGACATATGACTTACAGGAAAACTCACCGGGAAACAAGAATCCGGGAAAAATCAGAGAGAAAAAGGAGAGAGAAGGAAGAGAGAGAAAAAGAATAAGGGAGAGAATGAAGAAATAGAGAGGAGAGATCGAGATTACAGAGAGATCGAACAAGAGAGATGAAGAGCGGAGAGAATTCGAGAAGCTTCGAGTGATTACCAGAGAAGGAGATAGGCGGTGTGACAAACAGGGGGGGGGGGGGGTTTGGTTTATAATTTTTTTTCTTTTATTGGTTTTCTTTATTTTTACTTTACTCCTTGTTTGTATCGTAATTTAAGAATGGACCGAATACTTAATGGGTAAAATAATTTGAAATTTACGAAAATAATTCCTTTAAAAACCCCGGACTAATTAGGAATTAGTAAAATCAAATTTGCAAGATTTCTAAATCATTTTTATAACACGCATCGGACCCGTATTTTACAATTTAACGAATACACATACGGGGAAATAAAAGCCAGAAAATCTCCGAATAAATTTTAAAATTCTTGAAATATTCCAAACTTAATAAAATAAGATTTTCACAATTTTTGAGGCATTTTGGAATTAAATACGGATTTTACAATGAAATGAAATCAAAAATCATTTGAAGATAAATAATTAATAAAATATTGATTTCTAAATTTTATAAACTCATAAAATAATAAATAAAATTATAAAACAACAAAAATAATTATAGGAGCAATTTTAGCATTTATAAGAATAGATATTCAATAAAATTATTTTAAAAGCAAAATAATTCGTGCAACTCAATAACTTACTATACAATTAATCTTTGTACCCAACAGATCACACACAATTTGTAATAAAGCAAAGCATAGCTGACAGACTCATCAAGTATTTTATTTATTTAATAATTCGATAATTATATTTACAGATCGGATCCAAAAATAGGTTACTTACCCGCTAAGTAACTAAAAAGACGATATAATTTTAATACCCGGTTTGGATAATTATCAAAACAGATCCTCTTATAAAACACTTTATACAAAAATAAGATAGTAATGCCTCGCCTTTTAAGAATATGGATTCTTGTCGATATATAAAATAATTAGCGTATCAAAAATTTCATACCGGGACTCGTACAGGTTAAACCGTACCCCGGATTGAAAAAGTCAAAACACGAAAAGTGTTCAGAATTATCAAATTAGGCTAGGAAGGAATTTTCGGAAGAGTTTCGGGTTGTAAAAATGCAAAAACGGTTGAGGTGGAACGATTTCTGATTCTAAAAAGTAATTTTACAATTACGTAAAAATAATTATTAACAATTCTATAAATTCTTATAAAATCATATAATAATCCAAAAATTACCAGAAAAATACCAAAATTATCTATATTTATTCTGGATAATTAAAATTAAAATATCTTATTTTTATCAGAAATAAACATCCAAATATTAATATAAATTATCAAATAATTCACCAAAATTCACATAAAAATCACATAATAATTATTTATTGATAAAAATAATTACATAACATTTCCCAGACGTTACATGTCTTGTTGCCTTGTTCAATTCTTGTATGTTTTGTGACAATGGCATGAATTTTGTAGTGAAAACTTGATGAAATCCTTTGCATGCTAAGTGACCATTTAGTATTAGTCTATGTTAGGCTTGCATGTTGATTTTATGATAAAAAATTATTGTGGAAATCATATGGTTTTGACTTGTAAAATTCGAAGGCAAGCATGCATGTAAACAACTCATGATTTTCGGAAGTTTTTGATCATTTGGATTGATAATTGTTAGTAGGCTTTAATTTCAGTTGAGTTAAGATAATGATCCTGATTTGTGATCCTTGATATGTGATGTTAATTCTTATATATTTATAAAGAAGATATAACTTGTTGTTTATAAAAAACTTGATGACTTGTAATTAGTGTAGTATGTTAACTTTTATTTTGCTATGTTGCACCTTAGGTAAGGATGATCTCCACTAAGTCAATATTGCAGTGTAGGAGAGTTAGTTCAGTAGATCACCTTGGTTGAGGTTTGGTTTGAGTTTTTAGCTGTTTTTGGTTGGGTTTGTCAAGTAAGAATCTTGGTGAAAGGAGAGTATTATTTTCTGCAGAAAATTAGTTTGGTACCCTGAGGTTTAGAGTGAGATTTGACCTTGTCATTGTTGTGCACTTTGAGGCCCAAGTCACCAGAAGCTAGCACTAGGAGTATACAATAGGTTTTTAGGTGTTTGTTGGAGGTTTGTAAGACGTTTGGTTAGGTGCACAAGTGGAAACTCCAAATCTGTCCAGCAGGGGACAGTTTTGTTGCAACTTAGAAATAGGAAGTTTTGACCATGTCATAGGTAGGCCCTCATTAGGCCCTGTTGGGCCTTAGTTATAGAGAGTGTCAGAGGAGTTTTTCCAACCATAGTTTCATAGGATTTGAGTTAGAATCATGTGTCATAAGTTAGTTCAAATCAGGACCCTTTTCTACCCAGAAAAACTAGGGGAAGCTGTAAACTTTAAACTTAGGCCTAGGGAGTCCCAAGCTAGGCCCTTAAGCCACATCAAGTTTGGGAGTTGGTTTATGATCAGAGAGTCTAGTGTAGAATTTTTGGAGGTAAACTTGAAGTGTAAGTGTGTCAAATGCACCCAAGAAACCTTAGATGTCATTCTGAAATTTACTATAATTAGCACATTCACTTACCACAGTTTTAGAGCACTTAGGAGTGAATTTTTGGTTGACCACCATAGTTGCAAGATAGTATAAAGTTATTAGAGTGAAAGGCCCAAGTCAGGGTCAATAAGAATTGGATGGTTTAGTAAAGGCACATCAAGTTTGGAGGCCAAAATTTGGAGAAGTCCAGCCTTTCTCAAGGCAAGTGATTCAACCTGCCTTTTTCGTTTACACTACAAGTGTGTGATAACTAGTTCATATATATGGTGCGAGTATTTTAATTCACCTTGATATACATGAACCATCAAGTATTTATTTCAAGTAGTTTAACTTTACTTGAAGATTGCTATGCAAGTAAATCAAAAGTCCTATCATGCTAGTATACCCAAGTAATTGTGATGTTGAACCATGTACAAAGTTATACTCAGTAACCTTATCTTAATACCTAAAACTCAGTTATTCCTTAACGATTATCCATGATTGTTTGATAACCCTATCTTTACCCTAAAGCATGACACTCTGTTATACCTTGAGCCGATGTTCACTTTCTCTATATACCTATGTCTCATATGGAACCAATAATGCTCACCTTCTCTATATTTTAATACCTATACCTCATTTGGAACCATTAATGCTTACTTTCTCTATATTTTTAAATACCTATGTCTTACCTGGAAACATTACCTAGAACCTCGTTTGACCTTGTTCCTTCATACTATCCGATAACCTTGCTAAATCTCACTGTCAAAATCCTTGTATATAGAAACCTTGCAATTCATTTGATAAAGTATAGTCTAGTTAATCACGGCCTTGAAATTTAGTGGACCTTTTCCCTGTGCTTCAAAGTTGATCTAGAACCCTTGATAAAGATGTTCATTGTTCAATAGTTTAACCGTCACTTAGCATCAAATAAATTTGTTTTAAAATGAAAAAGTTAAAATTTGGATTTCCAGTCCCAAAGGGGGACAAATATTTTCTTTAAATAGTGGATCTGGACTGAGACGGAAGTCCTTTATGCTATTAATTTGTAGGCTTAAAAGTTTCCCAAGGATCCCATTAATGTTCTAGAACACAGCGAGGTTCAGGATTACTTCGCGGCTGATCACCGACTGTAATCCGTAGCTTCATAAAATGGTTTTGTTAAAGAAATGGTTTTGAATTGTTTTGTTACAAATAAATGATGCCATCACTCAAAAGTTTATCTCTTGTTATTATTAGCTCTACCTTCACATTGTTATCCTTTTATCTGGATTTATGTATTGTATTATATAGCACTTGTTGAGCATTTGGCTCACTACTTGCTTTCACCCTGATATTTCAGTGAGCAGATATGGTTAGATTCAAGCAGACAGCGTGTAAGACTTGTGATGCCGATGCTTATGTCCGGGCTCAGGTAGATTAGTGATCGTTTTGTGTGAGGACTCGATATTAGAAATCAGGTTGTAATAGTTAATAGTGTTAGGCTGTTCCAAACCCTAAACTGTAAGATCTTGGATTCAGCTGTATTTACTTTCTTTTGTTAACTATTGTAATAATTGGTATAATTTAAATTGTTAAGTCGGGGCATGACAGGTTTTGGTATCAGAGCTACGGTTTAGAGTCCATGGATAGCCCAAATAGGTTATAGGATATATGTATAAGTTATAGGATATTATGCGAGAGAGTAGGTTAAGCGAATCTATCATTAATACTCCTCTTATATATATCTATGTATTGTTTGTCAGCAAAGGGCGCATTTCTCATCATCCTCTGGGTCGACTGACACTATTGCTTTCTCTGTGTATGCTGAGTTGATGCGCGAGTTCGACATGCTTCAGGGCAAGTACGACCGACTGTTAGACCGATTGAAGAACGTGTATCCGGGCAGCAGAAACTATGAAGGAAAGCCTAAGGAGCAGATGACTACGAGACTTGAGACTTTGGTTCAGTACGTCAACACTAAACTTGAGGAGATGCCATCGCACCGAGACCGTACCAACCAGTATACCCTCCAGATGATTGCGGACGAGCTCCAGAGTATTGTGAAGACACTTCGAGAAGAGAAGACTACCAAACCCCGTTCCGACGGAGTGGAGCCTTAGTTCTTTCCATTATCTACCTTTCATGTTATTTTATTATCGGACTTTATAGAATTCCCTGTTGTTTCCTTTAAATAAGCATGTTATTCCTAGATTCAGACTTTATTCTAATCTTGATGTACCTTGACCTTAAAATTTTAATTATTATGCACTATCATTCTATTTGCTTTCAATTGTTTTTACGCCTTTATATGCATCACCCTTATTATTTAATTTAAAAAACTCGACCTCATATGTGAACAGAATGTCATGTGACACCCTATCCTCGAATTATCTTATTGTTCATACCTATTTTGATAAAACTTTTATTTCAGGATCATGCCACCCAAAAAGAAGAACCCAACAACCACATCTACCACAGATCCTAATATTCTTCGATTACTGGAAACCTTATAACAACAAACAAATGATATACCTCAACAACAAAGAACTCTTCAATAACAATTTGAAAACCAAGATAACTGTGAACCACACCAACCACCTGATCCACCAGTACCACCTCGACAAGTTGTCACTTTCAAAGCTTTTCAGAATGTGAATCCACCTGCATTTCATTATACCACTGACCCAGTAATAGCTAACACATGGATTAAGGAAATGGAAAGAGCTTTTGAATTGGTACAGTTAGGGGACGACCAGGAAGACACCCTATGCTACTTGCTTCCTGAAGGGCGAAGTCATTTATTGGTGGGATTCTATGAAAGCTATTGAGACAAATCAGCAAGTTTCTTGGGAAAGGTTTAAAAAGTTATTTCTGGAAAAGTATTACCCTAAGTACATGCAGAATCAGATGGAGCTTAAATTTCTTGAACTAAAGCAAGGGAGTATGACTGTATTGGAGTATGAGAAGAAGTTTACGGAGCTGTCAAGGTTTGTGATAAAGTATACCAACAGTGAGGAGGAAAAAGCAAAAAGATTCCAACAAGGATTAGAGTCTTGGATCAGAGATATAGTGGCTATGTTTGAGCTTGATACTTATGCAGGAGTAGTACAGAAAGCTGCTCTGATTGAGAGTAATGGGATGCAGTCAAGGAAGGAAAGAGATAACATGAAGAGGAAGGTTTCATTTTATGGAGAGAAGTCTGAAGCTGGAAGCTCACAAGACAGGAGTGTGAAAAGGATTGGATTTCACAAAGGCGGAAATATTAGATATATTTGTGATGTCATGTCTAATAATGATTTGTGTTTAGTTTTCAGATTTTAACTAACAAGACAAATCAGGACTTAATTGGAAATCAGTACTTATACTGAAGTCAGAACTTAAGATATCAAAACTTAAGTTATCAGAACTTAAGTTATCAGAAGATATTTATCAGGAGATAATATCAGGACTTAAGAAGACATTCAGATGAGGAAGACGACTGATTGAAGGAAAGAAAATTAAGGCAAACATAAGAAGAGATATGCATGGAGAAGAATTCTATGAAGAATAAAATACTTGGAAGAAAAGATAACTAGTTGATATATTTTAGGATGCAGACTTATGTTCGATATCAATTAAAAGATTATCTTGTAACTGTGTGTCTATATAAACACAGCATAGAGTTTACATTATAAGTGTTATCCAATTCAAGAATATTATTCATTGTAACCCTAGCAGCTCTCGTGATATTTGTTCATCACTGAGAGAGGACTGGTTCCATTATAATACTGTTTTATTAATAAGATTATTCTGTGTTTCATACTTGTGTTCTTAATTCGATTTGATTGTGCTAGACACTGTATTCAACCCCTTCTATAATGTGTGTGACCTAACAAGTGGTATCAGAGCAATCTGTTAACATACATACAGTAAAGATCCAAAAACAATCATGTCTGAAGAAACATAAACTCCAACCAAGCCCACCAAAACTGAAGAAACTCCAAAGACTCAAATCCATAGTCGATATGAGACTATTAGATTTCCCATACTGAAACCTTCTGAGTATCCCATATGGAAGGTGAGGATGTCTATGTTTCTGGAAGTTACAGATCCAGAATACCTTGACAGAATTAATGAAGGACCACGTAAGTCAACCAAGCTCTCTGTTGTAGTTGCAGATCAGCCAGCACAGACGGTACGAAAGGAGAAAAGTGAATATACAACTGAAGACATCTCACCTATTGCCAAGGATGCAAGGGTAAGGCATTTGCTGCATAGTGCCATTGATAATGTCATGTCAAATAGGGTAATTAATTGCAAAACTACAAAGGATATATGGGATGCCTTGGAGATAAGATGCCAGGGAACTGATGCAATCAAGAAGAACAGGAGGACTATACTCACTCAAGGGTATAAGCACTTTGACTCAAAAGCTGATGAGTCTTTAGCTGACTTATATGACATGTTTGTCAAACTCTTTAATGATCTGTCACTGGTGGACAAGGAATATGATCTTGAAGATTCAAATCTAAAATTCCTTTTAGCTCTTCCTGGAAATTGGGATTTGAAGTCTACTACCATAAGAGATAACTATGACCTTACTGAAACTACTCTTGATGAAATTTATGGCATGCTCAAAACTCATGAACTTGAGATGGATCAAAGAAGCAAGAGGCATGGGAGAAAATCAAGAAAAGTTGCTCTTAAGGCTGAGGAGGAATCCCCTAAAGTGGCTGTCTCAAAGAAAGGCAAAAGAAAGGCTCTCATCACAAAGTCTGATACTGAGTCATCGAGTCCTAATAGTGATGAGGATTCAGAAACTGAAAGTCTATCTGAGATGGACCCTGATGAAGAGATGATGAAGCTGTGTGCTCTTATGGTGAAAGGAATCACAAAGATTGCATACAGGAAATTCAGAAGGGGAAAGAAATTTTCCAGGAAAGGTGCAAGTTCTGATAAGAAAGGTTTCAGAAAATCTGGAGGCAAAGGAGGAAAGTCTGATAGAGGAGATTACTCAAATGTCAATGCTACAACTGTGGTGAGAAAGGCCACATATCTCCTGACTACAAGAAAGGAAAAGGTGACAAAGGCAAGGCATTTGTCACAAAGAAAAAAAAGCTGGACAGACACTTCAGATTCTGAAAGTGAGGTGAACTATGCTTTGATGGCAAATGATGATAGCAGTTCTGAAGCTGCTGATTAAAGGTACCTCAAACAACTTATGCTTTTCATACTGATGATATTATTGAGTTGAGAAGATATCTTAAAACCATATTCATTAGTTATAGAGATCAAACTTTAACATGTGAAAGGTTAACTTCTGAAAATTTGGCTTTTAAGAAAAGGAATGACTATTTAGAAAAAGAGTTAGTTATGTTCCATCAAACTCAGAAAGATATAGATGATGCTTTCTATGTTAGAGATATAGTGCTTAAAATGAATGAATCTCTAAAAACTGAGTTAGAAAAGGAAAGAGAGAACAGTTCTTTATAACAGAGTTTATTGTGTTGAATAAAATCTGTGTTCTGTTACTTGAGTTCTTATATTCGATTTGATTGTAGTAAACACTGTATTCAACCCCTTTCTACAGTGTGTGTGACCTAACAGGAAATTTTTAGAAGAAGGGAAATTTGAATAAAAGACAAGAATCAAAAGGGAACAACCAGGCAAGCCAAGGGCAAGTTGGAGAAAATAGATTTCAGAGATCAGAATGCAAGCATTGTGGAAAAAGACACCCAGGAGTGTGTAATAAGCTGAACATGACATGTTATAGATACAACCAGAAGGGACATTTGGCTAACGAGTGTAAGATACCGAAGCCGGGAGTTACATGCTACAAGTGTGGAAAGACTGGACACATAGCTAGGGAGTGCAAGTCAACCGGACCAGTCAAAGCTCTGATGAACGTGTCAAGCACTAGTACAAGCATGCCAGCTGAGGTATTGGCATTACCTCCACCACCTACAACCACTCCGCAAGCAACGGCAAGGACATTCGATTTGAAAATGAAGGATGTTGTTCAGAATTCTGCGGTGATAGCAGGTACACTTTTATTAAATAATGTCGAAGCTAAAGTATTAATTGATTCTGGAGCAACGAGATCTTTTATATTCAGAAACTTTTGTTGATAAACTTCAATGTGATAAAATGGCTATGAACGAGGTAGTAAATAGTGGTAATTGCGAATCAAGAGAAGATTCCGGTGAGTCAACTCTGTCCTAAGTGTGAGATTGATATCTCGGGACATAAATTTTTAGCCGACTTGGTACTTTTCAAGTTAGGGGAGTTTGATATAATCTTTGGCATGGATTGGTTAGGGAAGAACAACGCTCAGATAAATTGTAAGTCCAAGAAGGTGTACTTAAAGATGGAGAATGGAGAGAAAGTAGTATTTAAGGGACAGAGGCAAGAGCGACTATTTCTTATAATCAATCAGGCTAAGAAGTTGCTTAGGAAAGGTTGCGAGTCGTTCCTATCTTATGTAGTAGATTCAGAAAGAGACAGCCTCAGCATAGAAGATATTCCCATAGTCAATGAATTTTCAGATGTGTTTCCAGACGAACTACCAGGTTTAGCACCAGATCGACAAATTGAGTTTGAGATCAACCTAGCTCCAGGCACGGAACCAGTTTCGAAGGCCCCATATAGGATGACACCAGCAGAAATGAAAGAGTTAGAAAATCAGCTACAAGAATTATTGGACAAAGGAGTGATAAGGCCAAGTACGTCGCCATGGGGAGCACCTGTTCTGTTCGTAAAGAAGAAATATGGAAGCATGAGCTTATGTATAGATTATCGGGAGTTGAATAAGGTGACGATTAAGAACCGGTACCCGCTACCAAGAATAGATGACCTATATGATCAGCTAAAGGGAGCAAAGTGCTTTTCCAGGATTGACTTAAGATCAGGATACCATCAATTAAAGATCAAAGAAGAAGACATCCCAAAGATAGCATTCAGGACAAGCTACGGACATTATGAATTCTTAGTAATGCCTTTTGGGTTGACTAATGCTCTGGCAGTATTTATGGATCTGATGAACCGGGTATTTAAAAAGTATTTGGACAAGTTTGTAGTGGTATTTATTGATGACATTCTTATTTATTCAAAGTCGGAAGAAGAACATAAGCAGCATCTGTGGATAGCATTGGAGATACTCCGACAAGAGAAGTTGTATGCCAAGTTTTCTAAATGTGAGTTTTGGTTAAAGAAAGTTCAATTTTTGGGTCATGTTATTGGAAGTGGAGTTAAAGTAGATCCGGCAAAGATTGAGGCAATTATGAGTTGGGAGAGGCCAAAGACACCTACGGAAGTGCGAAGTTTTCTAGGATTGGGGGGATATTATAGAAGATTTGTCAAAGATTTCTCGAAAATCTCCACGCCATTGACTAAGTTGACTAGGAAGAATCAAAAGTTTGAATGGAATGAAGAATGTGAGGATAGCTTTTAAGAGTTGAAGCAGAGGTTGGTTACAACTCTAGTGTTAGTACTACCAGACGATCAAGGAAACTTTGTGATTTTCAGTGATGCTTCACATAAAGGACTGGGCTGTGTGCTAATGCAACACAACAAGGTGATTGCGTATGCGTCAAGGTAGTTAAAACCACATGAATTAAATTATCCTACACATGACTTGGAACTAGCAGCCTTAGTATTTGCACTTAAGATTTGGAGACATTACATTTACGGAGAAAAGTTTGAGATCTACACGGATCACAAAAGTTTAAAGTATATTTTCACTCAGAAGGAGCTCAACATGAGACAAAGGAGATGGTTGGAATTGATTAAGGATTATGATTATTCGATAAATTATCATCCTGGAAAGGCGAACGTGGTAGCCGATGCTTTGAGTAGGAAGGAAAGGTTGAATATGATAGAAATACCAAAAGAATTGTATGAAGAGATTAAGAGGTTTGAATTGGAACTTTATGATTGTGGAATAGTTGAAGAGGTTTTTCGTACTATGACTTTTCAACCAACATTATTGGAAAAGATAAAGAAATGTCAGGAAAAAGTAATGCAGCAGGAGAGGTATCAGCTAACAGGAGAAGAGATTGGGACTCAAAGAGATGAGCAAGGTATACTAAGGTTCTCCACAAGAATTTGGATTCCTTATGTACCTGAATTGAAGAATGAGATTTTGCATGCAGCCCATAATTCAAGATTTTCAATCCACCCGTGAAGCACCAAGATGTACCAAGACTTAAAGCAGAACTTTTTGTGGCCAAACATGAAGCGAGAAGTGGCAGAATGGGTTGCGTGTTATACTTGTCAGAAAGTGAAGGTAGAACATCAAAGATCGAGCGGATTAATTCAGCCCCTAAAGATTCTAGAATGGAAATGGGAAAACATTGCTATAGACTTTATAGTGGGATTACCCCGAACGAAATCCGGACATGACGCTATATGGGTTATAATTGATCGCCTTACGAAGTCGGCGCATTTTCTTCTAATTAACGAGAGGTCTTCTTTGGACAAATTGGTCCATCTGTATGTGCATGAAGTCGTATTAAGACACAGGCGTGCCCGTATCGATAGTTTCAGACAGAGATCCCCGATTTAACTCGAGATTTTGGAAGCAATTTCAAGAAAGTCTTGGTACGAAGTTAAACATGAGTACGGCGTATCATCCGTAAACTGACGGACAAAGTGAAAGGACAATTCAAACAATAGAATACATGTTGCGCAATTGTGCAATTGACTTTATGGGAAGTTGGGACGACCACCTACCATTGGTAGAATTCTCCTATAACAACAGTTATCACTCCAGTATTGGCATGCCACCATACGAAGCTTTATACAGACGGAAATGCAGATCACCAACTAGTTGGGATGAAGTGGGAGAAGGAAAGATTCTAGGCCCAGAATTGGTACAACAATTGCATGAGACAGTCAAATTAATTCAGAAAAGGTTACTTGCTGCTCAAGATAGGCAAAGAAAGTATGCGGATCCAGCGCGCAAGGATGTCAGATTCCAAGTGGGTGAAGCCATTTTGCTAAAAGTATCACCGAAGAAAGGATTGTCTAGATTTGGCAAGAAATGGAAGTTAGCACCTAGATATATTGGTCCTTTTGAAATTTTGAGTCAAGTGGGGAAGGTGGCTTATGAGTTAGCCATACCGCCTCAGTATCAACATGTGCATAATGTGTTTCATGTGTCATTGCTTAAGAAGTACAATCCTGATATCAACCATGTGATAGAATATGAACCTATAAAATTTTAGGCAGACCTGCCATTTGTGGAGCAACCTGTCACAATACTCGACTGGCAAGCAAAGAGTCTTAGAAATAAGTCGGTGAAGTTAGTAAAAGTACTTTGGAGGAACACCAAGGTCGAAGAGTCAACCTGGGAGTTAGAGTCTGATACGTGTTCCCGGTATCCTCATCTGTTCTCTTAGATTCTGAGCACAGAATCCTTTAAGGGGGAGAGGATGTTACGACGAGCATTTTGTGTAATATTATTTGTGAACTCTGTATAATATTTGAGTCGATTATAAATATACTTATTGATCGTACATATGTGTGAATGGAATTTGCTGCGTTATAAATTGCCTTACTCATAATATGAATTTTTCAAAGCGATAGTTTTATTAATTGCTCTTATTTTTGATTTATAAAGAATATTCTTTACCATGGAAAATTATCTTTTAAAAATTATTTCATTCACAAATTTCAAAAGTGATCTCATAAAATTTCTAAAAATCCAAGTTATTTTATGGTATAAATTTTATAATTTTTGAACTTTTATTTTATTTTATAAAAATAAATCTTTGAAAATTAGTTGTTAAGTAATTAGCAAATTACATGAATATCCTTGCATGCAAATACCCTCCCATTCAACTAAAGGGCTAAAAAGACAATTCCAACCCAACTAACTCTCATTTTGCTAGCCAAATTACCTCTTTGTCCTTGCATGCAAAATGACCTAAGTATGTTGGAAGGTTATTCTTGTCAATTCTCATTTCCACCCACTTCTTTTAGTCAATAAAAATCATAAAAACCAAAATGCAAGGTGTTGTGATCATTCACCCCACTCCACACTCCACCCTCCACCCTCCCTTTTTCTCCTCCCTCCCCTCTCGGCTCTTTCTCCCTCTCGGCAATTTCCATAGCCGAGGCCCCCCATCCCCTTCTTTTCTTCATTCTTTCACTCAAACATTCATCTTATATTCAATTAACCTTACTCCCTACATGCTGTTCTTATATATTTCAAAAAGTTTAGAGTGAAAAGTTTGAGTTTTAATCTGGCATGTCATAGTTTAACTAGAACTCAAAATACAATCTTGATTCTCATGGATTTAAGGTTGTATTATTGAGGGAACTACAAGGAATGGTGAAATGCCAAGTAAAGAGAGTGAAGCTCTTATTTTTAATGGCCATTTCCCTTCCATTTCATTCGGCCATGACCATAAGGGAGCCGAATGAATGGTTCTTAGTGGTGTCTTGTTGTCTTGTTCAATTCTTTTATGTTTTGTGATAATGGCATGAATTTTGTAGTGAAAACTTGATGAAACCCTTTTCATGCTAAGTGGCCATTTAGTATTAGTCTATGTTAGGCTTGCATGTTGATTTTATGATAAAAAATTATTGTGGAAATCATATGGTTTTGACTTGTAAAATTCGAAGGCATGCATGCATGTAAACAACTCATGATTTTCGGAAGTTTTTGATCATTTGGATTGATAATTGTTAATAGGCTTTAATTTCAGTTGAGTTAAGATGATGATCTTGATTTGTGATCCTTGATATGTAATGTTAATTCTTATATATTTATAAAGAAGATATAACTTGTTGTTTTTAAAAAACTTGATGACTTGTAATTAGTGTAGTATGCTAACTTTTGTTTTGCTATGTTGCACCTTAGGTAAGGATGATCTCCACTAAGTCAATATTGAGTGTAGGAGAGTTGTTCAGTAGATCAACTTGCTTGAGGTTTGGTTTGGGTTTTTGGCTGTTGTTGGTTGGGTTTGTCAAGTAAGAATCTTGGTGAAAGGAGAGTATTAGTTTCTGCAGAAAATCAGTTTGGTACCCTGAGGTTTAGAGTGAGATTTGACCTTGTCACTGTTGTGAACTTTAAGGCCCAAGTCACCAGAAGATAGCACTAGGAGATACAATAGGTTTTAGGTGTTTGTTGGAGGTTTGTAAGACGTTTGGTTAGGTGCACAAGTGGAAATACCAAATCTTTTCAGCAGGGGACAGTTTTGTTGCAACTTAGAAATAGGAAGTTTTAACCATGTCGTAGGTAGTCCCTCATTAGGCCCTGTTGGGCCTTAGTTAGAGGGAGTGTCAGAGGAGTTTTTCCAATCATAGTTCATAGGATTTGAGTTAGAATCATGTGTCATAAGTTAGTTCAAATCAGGACCCTTTTCTGCCCAGAAAAATAGGGGAATCGTAGACTTTAAGCTTAGGCCTAGGGAGGCCCAAGCTAGGCCCTTGAGCCACATCAAGTTTGGGAGTTGGCTTATGATCTGAGAGTCTAGTGTAGAAGTTTTGGAGGTAAACTTGAAGTGTTAGAGTGTCAAATGCACCCAAGAAACCTTAGATGTCATTCTGAAATTTACTATAATGAGCACATTCACTTACCACATAGTTTTAGAGCACTTAGGAGTGAAGTTTTGGTTGACCACCATAGTTGCAAGATAGTATAAAGTTAGTAGAGTGAAAGGCCCAAGTCAGGGTCAATAGGAATTGGATGGCTTAGTAAAGGCACATCGATTTAGGAGGCCAAAATTTGGAGTTTTTGTCTAGTTTAGCGACCAAGTGAGTTAAGTAAGTGGAGTAAGATCATCCAAGCCTAGTGATGCAATATGGTGTGTGTGATATTATTTGGTACTTAAATATGGTATGTGAGCATATGTGGCTATGTGTACTATTATGATTATAAGGTGATTGTAAATTGTGTGTATATAGGCCTAAATGCCATTGTGTTTAAATTTTGGTTTACAAATAGGTTGAGTTGGTAAGAATATATTATAATGAGATTATTATTATTTGTGTAGGATCTCGAGACGAGGGTAAAATTGCCATTAAGGTCGAGTAAAGCTTCCAGTTGCTCCTACCTGCCAGTCAAGTCCAGCCTTTCTCAAGGCAAGTGATTCAACCTGCCTTTTTCGTTTACACTGCAAGTGTGTGATAACAAGTTCATATATATGATGCGAGTATTTTAATTCACCTTGATATACATGAACCAAGTGGTTTCGAATTTATATCCGTAGTATATGAAAATGACATAAACCATCAAGTATTTATTTCAAGTAGTTTAACTTTACTTGAAGATTGCTATGCAAGTAAATCAGAAGTCCTATCATGCTAGCATACCCAAGTAATTGTGATGTTGAACAATGTGCAAAGTTATACTCAGTAACCTTATCTTAATACCTAAAACTCAGTTATTCCTTAACGATTATCCACGATTGTTTGATAACCCTATCTTTACTCTAAAGCATGACACTCTGTTATACCTTGAGCCGATGTTCACTTTCTCTATATACCTATGTCTCATATGGAACCAATAATGCTCACCTTCTCTATATTTTAATACATATACCTCATTCTGAACCATTAATGCTTACCTTCTCTATATTTTTAAATACCTATGTCTTACCTGGAAACATTACCTAGAACCTCGTTTGACTTTGTTCCTTCATACTATCCAATAACCTTGCTAAATCTCACTAGTCAAAATCCTTGTATATAGAAACCTTGCCATTCTCTTGATAAAGTATAGTCTAGTTGATCATGGCCTTGAAATTTAGTGGACCTTTTCCCTGTGCTTCAAAGTTGATCTAGAACCCTTGATAAAGATGTTCATTGTTCAATAGTTTAACCGTCACTTAGCATCAAATAAATTTGTTTTAAAATGAAAAAGTTAAAATTTGGATTTTCAGTCCCAAAGGGGGACAAATATTTTCTTTAAATAATGGATCTGGACTGAGATGCAAGTCCGTTATGCTCTTAATTTGTAGGCTTAAAAGTTGCCTAGGGATCCCATTAATGTTCTAGAACCCAGCGAGGTTCGGGATTACTTCGCGGCTAATTACCGGCTGTAATCCGTAGCCTCATAAAATGGTTTTATTAAAGAAATGGTTTTGAATTGTTTTGTTACAAATAAATGATGCCATCACTCAAAATTTTATCTCTTGTTATTATTAGCTCTACCTTCACATTGTTATCCATTTATCTCGATTTATGTATTGTATTGTATAGCACTTGTTGAACATTTGGCTCACTACTTGCTTTCACCCTGATATTTCATCGAGCAGATATGGTTAGATTCAAGCAGACAACGCGTAAGACTTGTGATGCCGATGCTTATGTCCGAGCTCAGGTAGATTAGTGATCATTTTGTGTGAGGACTCGATATTAGAAATCAGGTTGTAATAGTTAATAGTGTTGGGCTGTTCCAAACCCTAAACTGTAAGATCTTGGATTCAGTTGTATTTACTTTTTTTTGTTAACTATTGTAATAATTGGTATAATATATATTGTAAAGTCGGGGCGTGACACTTGATCTCAAAGAAGAAAAACTGGGATGATTCATTAGAATCAGATGATGAGGTCAATTATGCTGTCATGGAAAATGCTGATACTGAGGTTGATAATGCTGAATTAAAGGTACCTCAGACTACTCTTGCTTTTGATACTGATGATCTATATGAATTAAGACTGTTTCTTAAATCTCTACATGTTAGTTATAGGGATCAAACCTTAGAGAATAATAGAATCAAGAGTGAAAACTCTGAGTTAAAGAAAAGGAATGATCAACTAAAAATGAGTTGATTTCTGTAACACTCGGGAAATATCGTGTAATTATTTGTATCAATATATGATTATTATGTGAATATTATATAAATTTTTGGTAAATTATCTGATGATTGAAAATAATATTTGGATGTTTGTATATAATAAAATGTGAGTATGTTAATTTTAATATGTCCAGAATAAAATATAGATAATTAAGATATTTTTCTGGTAATTTTTGGAGTGTTATATGATTTTATAATGATTTATGAATTTATTAATTATTTTCTGAATAATTACAAAATTATTTTATAAAGCCAGGAATCGTCCGACTTCAACCAGTTTTTACATTTTTACAACCCGAAACTCTTCCGAAAACTCCTTCCTAACCTAATCTGGTAATTCCGGACATTTTCCGTGTTTTGACTTTTCGATCTGGATTACGGTTTGACCCGTGCATGGCCCGGCGTAAAATTTTCGATACGATAATCATTTCGACAAATCAACGAAACCCGTATTCTCGAAAGACGGGATATTAATATATTATTTTCGTATAAAGTGTTTTATAAAAAGCCCGGTTTGGATAATTATCCCATACGGGTATCAAATCGGATCGTTATAGCAGTTACTTAGCGGCTAAGCAACTGATTTATAAATCCAAAACGATCCAGAATGAGCCAATATTCCGTAAATATAAATAGCATATTTCTTATTTTATTTTATTCGTTTATTCATTTACAACCAGTAAAAATATAGTAATTACAGAGAAAAAACCCTAAAAACAATATGTTCTTGAGAATCAAAATGAACGAAGGCATTACCGTAACTCCGATACAAGCGTGTAATATCGAAGCTCTCGAAATATAGATACATAATCAATCGTCAAATCAAACCCATAAATTTCAGGTAATCCTCTGTCTATTTGTTTTAATTCGAATTTATTAAGATTTTAAATATGAAAATTTATTTTTAAAGTTGTTGATATGATTTGATGCTATAATCATGTAGAGAATAATTTTATGATCATTTTGGTATATAATATGTCAGATTTTGAGGTTTGCATCATGTAGAAAAATGAATTTGATTCTGGAAAAATAAAATTAGGGTTCTTGTTCAAGAACAGTTTTAATTGATTTTTGGGTATTTTCGATTCAGGGGTTATTGATGAATTTTGATGATATGAATAGTTTCCTTATGTCTTTTGCAATTGATTCATATAATTTTTAGCACCAAATGATTGCTAGAATGCTTAAATCGAAGTTTTGTTTATTTTCATTTTATTCATTTTAATCTTTAATTTTTCTGATTATTTATGATATGAATGTTAATTTTAATTTTAAGGATAGATGGTACAATTCAGTAGCTTCATTTTGAGCCATTAAACGTCGTGTTTGGTTTTGATTATGTACAAAGTCGAAATCACCGGAAAGAACTCCGATTTCCCGCCGGTATTAATGGTGTTTTGATCCGATTTGTTGTTCAACCAATCATCTATTGATATGGGTTATGCATATGAACTTCGGGGAATTCAGGGAACGATTTTGCATCAAAAACGATTTGATTTGACTGATTGGGTTAAATACGGCTCGCCGGACGTCGGCCGGATTCTGGAGAAACCCAGTTCCGGCGACGTGTTCTTCGACCACCGACGAGCTCCTCCGCCTGTTTTCCCCGCCGTTCAATCTGAGGTGGAAGACAACCCTCTCCCTAAAACTGTTTCTATGATTTTTTATTTAAAAATAATTCGAAAATTCTATTTTTTTAATTTCTAAAAATTCAGTTTTAATTCCAAAATTCATTTTTAATTATTTATTAATCTAAAAATAAATCTAATTCATTTTATTAATTAATTTTAGTTAGTTTTTAATTATTTTAATTAATCGATTAATTTAATATTATTGGATTAATTAATTTAATTAATTATTAATTAATCTTAATTGATTTAATAATTAGATTTAATTATTTAAAATTGATTTAAAAATTCTAAAAAATAGTTTCGAGCTTTAAAATATTATTTTAAATTATTTTCAAGGACTCGACAATTATTATAAAATTATTTTAAAGACATATTCGAATATTCGAACTCTGTTATTTAATTATAATATGATTCAGAGACCCATTTTAATTCCGGAAAAATATTCAAAAATTCATAATAAATCAACTGTTCGTCCGTTTAATACGAAACGAACGCCTCTAGACTCAAAAAAATATTATGTGTTATAGGAAATATGTGATACGTGCCTTATGTGTTTATGTGGTATGTGAACTATGAGTCCACGTGTTTATTAAACTTTATATGATTAAAGATGATCCTTATCTGTTATTATCGGGCGGGTAGATGATAAGAATAAACGTATAGACTAGACAATTATATATTGTCAGTTAATTGAATGGTATCTTTTATGATAGATACATATAGTGCGAGGCATTCAAAGACAGACAGAGATGATAAAAGTGAAGCCTGATTAATAGTAAGGAGACGAGTGAATTCAGAATATAGATAAACTTGAAGTAACGATTGTTAAGAAAGGTCTAGTGGCATGTCAATGGAAATACAGACACATCAGGACTGAGTGATATAAAAGATAGTTAAAGATCAGAAGGTCACCTAATTAAGGTAAGTATTCCTAACCTTTCTCCTTAAATACTGCAAATATTTATTCGCTCCTATTCTATGTTCAGAATAGTAAAATGTTTTTATATTTCTACTGCAATTACTCTTATTTATGCAAGTACCTTTTTGATCTTGTTCCTTGATTATCGATTGATCTCTGGAGCAAGTACCCATTCGTTCGGGTTATTTGCGAACCCTGATTTGGGATGTTTTGAAATCAAAATGATTTGATATCAAAATACTCTACGGGCTGGACAATTATTATGAGGATCAGTGATGAGCTGGATCCTATGGGCCGGGGATGGACCGGACCCTTAGGCCATAGTTGCCTGGGTACCCCATATGTTGGTTGGGTCTATGCAGTTGGGTATAGATCCGCACTATCTCCTCTGATCAGTAGGTTATAGTGCATATGTTGGTTTCTAGTGTCCAGTCTAATTTATTGTTGATCACCATTAACAGCATTCCTTCCCGAATAGTTCATAATTACAAATCAAACAAAGATTTGATTCAAAAGGATGAAATATTGAAACGATCACTGTTCTTTTACAGAAAAATGTGACTTATGATTAAAGGCGAATGAGGGCCGATGTTTTGTTCGCTCAACTATTTAAATATGTAAAGACATTTTTTAAATCATTCAACAATGGTTTCCGGGAGTTTTTCTGATCCGATATTTGAAAACCATTTATGATACTTGTTGGGCACTTTTGGCCCACTCTTGCTTTATGAACTCTTATTTCTTTCAGTATCAAATAAAGGCAAAGTGAATAGCTTTTAATAGACTAGCAAAAGTGGTGAGATTCCAGCTGAAGAAATTTGGAGGTGTCAGAGTAATCAATACAAGGAAATTAGTAATGAGGTAATGAAATTGTATTTAGACAATGTAAATTTTAGAAGGTTAGATTATTATTTCATACTATAACCTGTAAGCGATCCTGAATAATGAGGAGTTATCTATATATTTATTTTAATATACAGGTTTTTATTATTTTAAAGCTGTATAGTGACACCCAATCCTGACCCCGGATTTGGGGGTGTTACAGTTGGTATCAGAGCTACAGGTTATTGGTCACTGAAATAAGAATAGGTGAGGGTAAGATAGGAGTGATAAGTCATATGAGATAGGAATGATCCTAGGCATACTCATTTTAAGTTCAAATTGAGTGCGAATGAGGACTAGCAGGTGCGATACGGAATTAGTAAGCCAGAATTGTTGAGGGAAGTATACGGCGAATAGCGCAACGCTATAGATATATTGAGTTCTCCGATCCTACAGTAATGACGAATCAATAGATCGGCGGAGATTGGATATGTTACCCTATATTTCATGCTGTTTTGAAGAAAATGCAATTGATTTTTATGAGAACTTGTGAAAGAGAGGCTAGGTGAGTATTGGTACGATTTAACTTAGAATTAGGTAATAAAATGAGCTCCACGCTAGAGGTAACATGTGGCACCCTCCAAACCCGGGTCAGAAGTTTGGGGTCCACACACACACGCCTTATTTATAACCTGCTTATAACAATAATAAAGATAACAATAATATGCAGTGACCCTAATTATCAACTACCACGGATCGCAATAGGTTAAAGTATGCACACAAGCCACACATCTACTTATATTACATACTGTTCAAATCCCAACTATTCTAAACTCAAAACTGAGTATTAAACATTATTACAAACTTTTACAGACTTAAATTATCCCAAAAGAAACCTACTAGCTTAGCTCGATCAACCTGAACCCTTAGCTCTCGCGCTGGACTGGGGATCCGCGGTACCAACTGGTTCCTTCTTAACTGGAAAAGAACAGAAACAATATCGCACAAATGAGCTAACTAGCTCAGCAAGTCACAATGACAAAACTGAGAATAATGATCATCAAGTGAACATGATTATGATATCAAGTGAACAATGGATTATGATTTAGAATTGGATATTATATTTTCATGTTAAAAACCAAGGTTAGGCTGCTGATCAGTCACGCACTAACCCCGAGCAAAGCACACAACACTGCTCTAACTACTGGATCCAAGGCACACATTGGCCTAACTTGACCATTATATGGTCTGACCACGAATCTGGTCCACAATTTTATAAAAACAATCCAATTCTAACAGAATAACAGAATAAGCAATAATAATCAATAACCAGAATCATTAACAACAATGAGTGTTTAACAATGAAAGGGTTTCAATCCTTGTAAGGATCAATAAGGTAATTTCAAAGCTTGGATGCTGGGCAATGAAAGAATTGGATAACAAAGGAATCAATGTTTCAGGGTTTCAAGGACTTGGTCTTTCAAAGCATAAATTATAAAGATTTGATTGTGTAAGCAATCTGGTTCAGTGTTTAATATTTAGTTTGTATGTATTTGTGGAGTAGGATCGTATACTTGAGGTTCGTGTTTGGGTATACAACAATCAATGGTCTAGAAAGAATCAGGTTACGGCTCAAGATCAATAACTGGAATCAAGATTTAGGGTACAGTGCTTCAAAGCACTTGCAATATCAACAAGACTATCAAGTACTACAATATCTCGAGAAAGTTCAGAACACTTGCCTGGTATTAGCTTACTACACTGCACTCGCTTCCAATCACAATCGTTTTACTCCTCAACTACCTGTTTCCCTTTCCTACGCCTTGCCTCTTCTGCTCACATATCATAAGCATCTATCAATAATCGACTCATAGAGTTCTATTCAACACATACTTCTATCTACCCTTTGTTTTACCCAAATCCGATTAACGGATTGAAAGTTATGCAATAATCAAGTAAACACCGAATATATAGACTGATGGTCAATCAACAAGTCGCATATATCACATAATACATCACGTAGTCACTGATATATTATTTATAAAGAAGTCTCGGGTCATAAATAAGCTTTCTGATATTTAAAATGATTTTTAAAACATTTTTCGGAATTAAAACGGGTCGTTGGATCAATTTCGGGTTAATAAACAGGGTTCGGTAGGCCAATTCTGGCTCCGAAACAATTTTATACTAATTATCGAGCTTTGGAAATAATTTAGAATATTATTTTAAAGCTCGAAACTATTTTTCGGAATTTTTAAATTATTTTTAAATAATTAAATCTAATTAAATAATTGATTAAAATCAATTAATAATTAATTAAATCAATTAATCAATTAATTTTGGAATTAATTGACCAATTAATTAATTAAAAATTAACTGAAATTAATTAACTAATTAATTTAGATTTATTTTTAAATTAAAAATAATTTTCGGAATTAAAATAATAATTTTCAGAATTTTCAGAAATTGAAAATGAATTTTTATAATAAAAATAAATAGGAAATATGATTTTTAAACATTTTTTAAACAGGAATCCTATTTTTGAAAACTTTGCAAACTACAGGGACTAAACTTCACCATCTTCAAAAATACAGGGACTAAACTGCAATTTTGCAGTTTCAGTCGCCGGAAAATCGGGGGTGGCCGGAGAACTCACCTCCGACATCCTCCCACCACCATCACCTCCAGAATTAAACTACACAACACCAGGAACCTATATCTGCAATCAAAATTCATCAATAACCCCAGACTTGGCCGGAATTTGATCAAGAAACTCGCCGGTTTCCGGCGGGTCGACGTAAACTTCAAAACACAACTCCCTTTTCTACAGACCTCGTTGATTCATGAAACTTGTATGACTAGATTGCAAATTTCACAGAGAATACAATACACTATACCACAACATCAATCTATTTCAGAATAAGAAACCCCCAAATTTCAATTAAGAACATTCATACGGGTTATAAACCCTAATTTTAAAATTCGAAAATCAAACTCAAATTTGAACATGTTATTGAACTTCAAATCAGACGTATAATATATCAAAATCATCAGGAAAACAAGCTCTACAACATGCAATCATCAAATCATACAAACAATCATCCGAACAAAAATTCATATTTTTAATAAATTTAATTCGAAAATAAATAAATTTACAGAAAATAAACCTTTGATTCTGCAGTGAAACAAAGCTCAGAATCTGATAGAACACTTCAAATCCTTCGTTTTGGTTACTCAAGCTTTGAAAACAGAGATCGGTAACGCCTTCGTTTTGCTGTTTGATTCTTAGAACAGTTTATGTAATTAGGGTTTTTCTCTGAAAATTATAGAATTAACTATCTGCAAATGATTTTGATACGAAATAAAATACGGAAAAAGGCTATTTATATTTACGGAATATTAGTATCCCGTTGGATCATTCCGGATATAAAATGGTACATTTATTTGTAAAAACTGATCCAAACGGTATCGGTTTTCGGGATAATTATCCAAATCAGTACAATTTGTACTGCGGTCTTGGTCTCAGCGCCTGGTTACACGTATTACGAAGTGATAATTGTGATAGTTTAATAAAAAGCTCCCGTTTATCGAAAATACGGGTTTTATTGATTTACCGAAACGAATATTGTATCGAAAATATTGTGCCGGGACCCGTGCAGGACAAACCGTACGCCGGATCGTAAAAGTCGAAACATGGAATATGCTCAGAATATTACAATTAGGTTAGGAAGGAGTTCTCGGAAGAGTTTCGGGTTCCAAAAACGTAACAACGGTTGACGTTGGTTGGTTCCCGTTTTTATAAAATAGATTTTAAATACTTGGAAAAAGATTTTATAAATTTCATATGATCCTTATAAATCCATAAATCAACTAAAAATAATTAGGAAGATATGAAAATTATCTATGTTTTATTTTGGACCTATAAAAATTAAAATACTTAATTAATATTATTTTTGAATATCCAAGTACAGATAACATTTAACAATTAACTCACAGAATAGATACTGAACTCACATAATAATTATTTAATAGCAAAATAATTATACGATATATCCCGGATATTACATCCTTCCCCCCTTAAAAGGATTATGTCCTCAGAATCTCCTAAGAAAACAAATGAGGGTACTTTTCTCTCATATCACTTTCTAACTCCCAGGTTGACTCTTCAACCTTTGGGTTTCTCCACAATACTCTTACTAACTTTACCACTTTATTTCTCAATACTTTCTCCCTCTCCTCTAGAATCTCTATCGGACTCTCTATATAAGACAAATCTGCCTGAAGCTCTATTGGCTCATATTCTATTACATGCCTGGAGTCGGGATTATATTTCTTGAGCATCGATACGTGAAAAACATTGTGAATGTGCTCCATGTGCGGTGGTAACGCCAACTCGTAAGCTACTTTGCCAACGCGCTTTAGGATCTCAAAAGGTCCGACATATCTTGGACTCAGCTTTCCTTTCTTTCCAAACCTCGTTAGTCCTTTCCACGGTGATACTTTCAGTAATACCAAGCTTCCTTCTTCAAATTCTATGTCTTTCCTTGACTGATCTGCATATTTCCTCTGATGATCTTGTGCGGCTATCAATCTCTTCTGGATAATTTCAACAATTTCCTTTGTCTGCTGTACCAGTTCAGGTCCAAGTATCTTGCGTTCTCCTACTTCATCCCAATATATTGGAGATCTACATTTGCGTCCATAAAGGGCTTCATAGGGTGGCATCCCAATGCTGGCATGATAACTGTTATTGTAAGCAAACTCTACCAGAGGTAAATGTTTGTCCCAACTTCGTTTGAAATCAATAGCACACACACGTAACATGTCCTCGATTGTCTGGATCGTTCTTTCACTTTGGCCATCCGTCTGGGGTGATAGGCCGTACTCATATTCAGTCTTGTTCCCGAACATTCTTGAAAACTCTTCCAAAATCTTGAATTAAACCTTGGATCTCGATCAGATACAATAGACACAGGAACTCCATGACGAACTACAATTTCCTTCAGGTACATATGGACCAACTTGTCGAGCGAAAATCTTTCATTTATAGGCAGAAAATGAGCTGACTTGGTAAGTCTATCCACTATAACCCAAATGGCATCATGATTAGCCCTTGTCCTTGGTAATCCAACTATGAAATCCATGGCAATATGTTCCCATTTCCACTCTGGAATCTCCAATGGCTGTAACAATCCACTTGGTCTCTGATGCTCTGCTTTAACTCTCTGACAGGTATAACATTTGCTAATCCATTCCGCAATTTCCCTCTTCATGTCTGGCCACCAATAATTCTTCTTTAAATCTCTGTACATTTTGGTACTCCCTGGATGGATGGAATACCTTGAATTATGTGCCTCCTGTAAAATTTCATTTTTCAGCTCCGTCACTGGTGGAATCCAAATTCTAGATGAAAACCTCAGAATACCTTGGTCATCTTTCTGCGTGCATAACTCTTCCCCTACCAAGCGATTTATATCTTGATCCATTACATCTTCCTGACATTTCTTTATTTTCTCAAATAATTCCGGTTGGAAAGTCATACTGTATACTTTCGCTTCCTCAGGCTTGCAAACTTTAATCTCCAATTCCAATTTCTGAAATTCCTTATATATATCTTCAGATACTGATAACACATTCAACCTTTCCTTCCGACTCAATGCGTCTGCTACCACGTTCGCTTTACCGGGATGATAATTAATCGAGCAATCATAGTCTTTGATCAACTCTAACCATCTCCTTTATCTCATATTAAGTTCCTTCTGTGTGAATATGTACTTTAAGCTTTTGTGATCCGTGAAAATATCGCACTTTTCTCCATACAAATAATGTCTCCAAATCTTCAAAGCGAAAACTATGGCTGCTAGCTCCAAATCATGAGTAGGATACTTCTGTTCATGTGGTTTCAATTACCTTGACGCATACGCAATCACCTTTTCGTGCTGCATTAGAACATATCCTAATCCTTTGTGAGAAGCATCACTATAAATTACGAAATTCCCTTGATCATCTGGAAGTGACAAAACAGGTGCCGTGATTAATCGTCGCTTCAACTCCTGAAAACTTTCCTCGCATTTGTCGTTCCATATAAACTTCTCATTCTTTCATGTAAGCTTTATTAATGGTGTGGCAATCCTCGAGAAATTTTGAACAAATCGACGATAATATCCCGCCAATCCTAAGAAACTTCTTACCTCGGTGGGTGTTTTCGGTCTCTCCCAATTCGTAATTGCCTCGATCTTTGCCGGGTCCACTTTGATCCCTTTATTACTAACTATGTGCCCTAAGAACTGAACTTCCTGTAGCCAAAACTCACACTTCGAGAATTTAGCATATAACTTCTTTTTCCTTAAAATCTTCAAGCCGTTCTCACATGTTCCGCATGATCCTCTTCCGTTTTTGAATAGATTAAAACATCGTCTATAAACACAATAACAAACTTATCCAAATACTCCTTGAAAATTCTGTTCATCAGGTCCATAAACGCTGCCGGGGGATTGGTCAACCCAAAAGACATCACTAAAAACTCGTAATGTCCATACCTTGTTCTGAAAGCTGTCTTTGGTATATCTTCTGGCTTGATCTTTAGTTGATGATATCCTGATCTTAAATCAATTTTGGAGAAATACTTGGCTCCCTTCAACTGGTCGAACAGATCGTCAATTCTGGGTAACGGATACTTGTTCTTGATTGTCAGCTTGTTGAGCTCCCTATAGTCGATACACAGTCTCATGCTTCCATATTTGTTCTTGACAAATAATACCGGGGCTCCCCACGGGGATACACTGGGTCTGATTACTCCTTTCTCTAACAACTCCTGTAATTGCTTCGCTAGCTCTTTCATCTCGATGGGCGCCATTCTATACGGGGCCTTGGATACTAGTTCTGTCCAGGTGCTAAGTCGATCGCAAATTCAATTTCTCTATCTGGAGGAAGTCCTGGTAACTCAGTCGGGAAATACGTCTAGAAATTCATTCACAACTGGAATATCTTCAATTTTTGTTGGTTCTTGACTTCTGTCAATCACATATGCCATGAAATGCTCACATCCTTGTCGGAGTAACTTCTTGGCTTGAATCATCGTTAAGAACTTCTTTACTTGTTTTTGACCCTTGAACGTTACTATCCTTTCGTCTGGCGTTTTCACCATTACCTTCTTATTTCGACAATCTATCTGGGCATCGTGCCTAGATAACCAATCCATCCCTAATATAACGTCAAATTCTCCTAACTTAAATGGTATCAAATCTACACAAAACTTACTACCAGAAATCTCAATCTCACAATTCCCACAAACTTGATTAACCGATACACGTTCTTGATTTGCTAATTCCACAGTCATTATTTCATTTAAACACTCAACTGGATAATTTAACTTACTAACAAAATCTTGTGAAACAAAAGATCGAGTTGCTCCCGAATCTATTAACATTTTGGCACATAAAGAATTCACATTAAGCGTACCTGCCACGACATCCATATCCTGGATCGCATCCTTCATCGACATGTCAAAAACTCTAGCACTTGGAGTCTCATTCACTGCTGGGGTAGATCCCATAATCCTTAATGCATTACTGACTGGGGCTGATGTCTTGCAATCCCTGGCCATATGTCATGGCTTCCCACATTTAAAGCACGTAAATCCAATGGCTGGAACCTTTACTGCTGGATTCCGGATAGGCTGATCCTTACTTGCTGGTTCTCTTGCTGGCTGATTTTGGCACTCCCTCGAATAGTGCCATTTCTCGTTGCATTTGAAACATACCACATTCAACTTATTACAAACTCCTTCATGCTTCTTTCCATATACTTGACAATCTGGAAAAGTTAGTCTCAACTGATTTGGTTGATTTGTATTAACTGGACGGTTGCTCTGGCCTCCGTCTCCTGCATTCTGTTTCCTGAAATTAAAATTTCTCCCTGGCTGAAACTTGCCCTTCATAAAATTTGGAAACTTCCCTGATTGTGACTGACCCTCACTTCCCTCAACTTTCCTTTTCTTGCTTTCATTCTCCTTCTGGAACATCTCACTCTCTATCTCTGTGATCATAGCCTTTTGTACTACTCCTGCATAGGTATCCAATTCAAAAATGGCTACCTTCCCTCTGATCCAGGGTTTCAAACCTTGCTGGAATATTTTAACCTTCTTCCTGTCAGTATCCACATACGACGGTACATACCTTGACAATTCCTCAAACTTACCCTCATAATCTGTTACCGACATGTTCCCTTGCTTTAATTCTAAAAACTTCATCTCCATTTGATCCTGAATAAACTGAGGAAAATACTTTTCTAAAAACAATTCCTTAAACCTTTCCCAAGTAATAACATTTGTACCTTCCAATGTCTTCACCATCTCCCACCAATAGGTGGCTTCATTCTTCAGATAGTAACTTGCAAACTCAACCTTCTGTTCCTCTTTTACTTTAACTAAGGCAAATGCCTTCTCTATTTCCTTTAACCAAACATTTGCTTCAATTGGCTCTAAGGAACCCTTGAATTCTGGTGGGTTTACTGCTTGAAAAGTTTTAAAAGTTACCTGGGGGTTGGTCTGTCTTTAGTTGTTGTTGTGCCAGGTGAACTGTTTGTTGGGCCAAGATTTGAAGAATCTGGGCTATTGCTGGGTCTATGGGTCCTGGGTTCACATTTGGGTTTGTATCATCTTGGTTGCTGTTGTTGTTGGTTTCTTCATTCTGGGTGTTGGTGCGGGTATTTCTTCTGGGAGGCATTTTCTATAAAGAATCAATCAACTTATTTAGCTTTTGAATCAATCTTTCGCATAAAAGAACAGTTTTGCAAAACATAAATATCTCTTTTTGAAAACTAGTTGTAACTAAGTAAATTGCATGCTTCTTTACAGAATATATAAACAGTTATGGAAAACAGGGTACATGGTATCACAGGGGTATAACTGGTGCAATAGATAAGGTAAGGTAAAACAGGTGCAATAAAATAAATGACAGTGCTGGAAAGGAAAAAGGTACTGATATATATAGATCAAAAGTTTTAGGTAGTACAAGCGTAAAGACGCTTCTGAAGTAAAAGAAAAAGGGTACAACAACCTACTCACTAGTCAGCATAGCTAGTCTATAAAGACAACTCAAAAGTCTACTGATACACACTACACACTACTGTACATACTACATAACCATAACAACACTGCTTAGCATCTCCATCTCTGAATCTCTGACTCATGGCAAATCTGGACCTCCAATCTCCTCAAGCTCCTACTAGAACCCACTTAGCCCACTCCACTAAGAAATCAGGAGTGATGTCCTCATGTGTAGCCTCAGCAATCCTCACTGCAGCTGTCCTACGAAACGCCTATAGCCTCTCTCTGAGTCGCCTCTCACCACTCCCAACCTCTCTGGTACGCATGATATGCAATAACTCCTGGATCTGACCCTGTAGGAATCGCTGCTCCATACGGCAAGCCTCAAACTGATGATATGGGACAGGATAGGAAGAGAACTGGAAAGGTACTCCTGTGACTGAATGACTAGTAAAGCCTGAATCAGCAAGTGGGGGTCCTCTGACAGGTGGCCTCATGCCTGGAGGTGGAATAGCCTGCAATGGTATGGGCTGCAACACAGGTGGAGGTAATATAGCCAACACTGGTGGAACAACAGGACGTGGATCCGAAGACGGCACTCCAACTGAAGGCTCTGAGTGATCAGCTGATACGGGAATAAAAGAGTCGGCCATCGCTGCTATCTGAAATCATATAGCAATATCAAAATCTCGAACCATAACGCGAATTACACTAATACCTGATATACCGAAGCACTCAACCTCTCGACGTTCTATCTTTCTATTCCTTACTTCTAATCCTAACCCTCTACCCATTCCCGTCAACCTAGGCTTGTGTCAGTGACTTATAACCTGTAGCTCTGATACCAAACCTGTGGCGCCCTCCAAACCCCGGTCAGAAGTTTGGGGTCCACACACACACGCCTTATTTATAACCTGCTTATAACAATAATAAAGATAACAATAATATGCAGTGACCCTAATTATTAACTACCACGGATCGCAACAGGTTAAAGTATGCACACAAGCCACACATCTACTTATATTACATACTATTCAAATCCCAACTATTCCAAACTCAAAACTGAGTATTAAACATTATTACAAACTTTTATAGACTTAAATTATCCCAAAAGAAACCTACTAGCTTAGCTCCATCAACCTGAACCCCTAGCTCTCGCGCTGGACTGGGGATCCGCGGTACCAACTAGTTCCTTCTTAACTGGAATAGAACAGAAACAATATCGCACAAATGAGCTAACTAGCTCAGCAAGTCACAATGACAAAACTGAGAATAATGATCATCAAGTGAACATGATTATGATATCAAGTGAACAATGGATTATGATTTAGAATTGGATATTATATTTTCATGTTAAAAACCAAGGTTAGGCTGCTGATCAGTCACGCACTAACCCCGAGCAAAGCACACAGCACTGCTCTAACTACTGGATCCAAGGCACACATTGGCCTAACTTGACCATTATATGGTCTGACCACGAATCTGTTCCACAATTTTATAAAAACAATCCAATTCTAACATAATAACAGAATAAGCAATAATAATCAATAACCAGAATCATTAACAATAATGAGTGTTTAATAATGAAAGGGTTTCAATCCTTGTAAGGATCAATAAGTTAATTTCAAAGCTTGGATGCTGGGCAATGAAAGAATTGGATAACAAAGGAATCAATGTTTCAGGGTTTCAAGGATCAAAGGAATCAATCTTTCAAAGCATAAAATACAAAGATTTGATTGTGTAAGCAATCTGGTTCAGTGTTTAATATTTAGTTTGCATGTATTTGTGGAGTAGGATCGTATACTTGAGGTTCGTGTTTGGGTATACAACAATCAATGGTCTAGAAAGAATCAGGTTACGGCTCAAGATCAATAACTGGAATCAAGGTTTAGGGTACAGTGCTTCAAAGCACTTGCAATATCAACAAGACTATCAAGTACTATAATATCTCGAGAAAGTTCAGAACACTTGCCTGGTATTAGCTTACTACACTGCACTCGCTTCCAATCACAATCGTCTTACTCCTCAACTACCTGTTTCCCTTTCCTACGCCTTGCCTCTTTTGCTCACATATCATAAGCATCTATCAATAATCGACTCATAGAGTTCTATTCAACACATACTTCTATCTACCATTCGTTTTACCCAAATCCGATTAACGGATTGAAAGTTATGCAATAATCAAGTAAACACTGAATATATAGACCTGATAGTCAATCAACAAGTCACATATAGCACATAATACATCACGTAGTCAATGATATATTATTTATAAAGAAGTCTCGGGTCATAAATAGGCTTTCTGATATTTAAAATGATTTTTAAAACATTTTTCGGAATTAAAACGGGTCGTTGGATCAATTTCGGGTTAATAAACAGGGTTCGGTAGGCCAATTTTGGCTCCGAAACAATTTTATACTAATTATCGAGCTTTGAAAATAATTTAGAATAATTTTTAAAGCTCGAAACTATTTTTCAGAATTTTTAAATCATTTTTAAATAATTAAATCTAATTAAATAATTGATTAAAATCAATTAATAATTAATTAAATCAATTAATCAATTAATTTTCGAATTAATTGACCAATTAATTAATTAAAAATTAACTGAAATTAATTAACTAATTAATTTAGATTTATTTTTAAATTAAAAATAATTTTTGGAATTAAAATAATAATTTTTAAAATTTTCAGAAATTGAAAATGAATTTTTATAATAAAAATAAATAGGAAATATGATTTTTAAACATTTTATAAACATGAATCCTATTTTTGAAAACTTTGCAAACTACAGGGACTAAACTTCACCATCTTCAAAAATACAGGGACTAAACTACAATTTTGTACTTTAAGTCGCTGGAAAATCGGGGGTGGCCGGAGAACTCACCTCCGGCATCCTCCCACCACCATCACCTCCAGAATTAAACTACACAACACCAGGAACCTATATCTGCAATCAAAATTCATCAATAACCCCAGACTTGGCCGGAATTTGATCAAGAAACTCGCCGGTTTCCGGCGGGTTCGACATAAACTTCAAAACACAACTCCCTTCTCTACAGACCTCGTTGATTCATGAAACTTGTACGACTAGATTGCAAATTTCATAGAGAATACAATACACTATACCACAACATCAATCTATTTCAGAATAAGAAACCCCCAAATTTCAATTAAGAACATTCATACGGGTTATAAACCCTAATTTTAAAATTCGAAAATCAAACTCAAATTTGAACATGTTATTGAACTTCAAATCAGACATATAATATATCAAAATCATCAGGAAAACAAGCTCTACAACATGCAATCATCAAATCATACAAACAATCATCCGAACAAAAATTCATATTTTTAATAAATTTAATTCGAAAATAAATAAATTTCCAGAAAATAAACCTTTGATTCTGCAGTGAAACAAAGCTCAGAATCTGATAGAACACTTCAAATCCTTCATTTTGGTTACTCAAGCTTTGAAAACAGAGATCGGTAACGCCTTCGTTTTGCTGTTTGATTCTTAGAACAATTTATGTAATTAGGGTTTTTCTCTGAAAATTATAGAATTAACTATCTGCAAATGATTTTAATACGAAATAAAATACCGAAAAAGGCTATTAATATTTACGAAATATTAGTATCCCGCTGGATCATCCCGGATATAAAACTGGTACATTTATTTGTAAAAACTGATCCAAACGGTATCAGGTTTTCGGGATAATTATCCAAATCAGTACAATTTGTAGTGCGGTCTTGGTCTCAGCGCCTGGTTACACGTATTACGAAGTGATAATTATGATAGTTTAATAAAAAGCTCCCGTTTATCGAAAATACGGGTTTTATTGATTTACCGAAACGAATATTGTATCGAAAATGTTACGCCGGGACCCGCGCAGGACAAATCGTACGCCGGATCGAAAAAGTCGAAACATGGAATATGCTCGGAATATTACAATTAGGTTAGGACGGAGTTCTCGGAAGAGTTTCAGGTTCCAAAAACGTAACAACGGTTGACGTCGGTTGGTTCCCGTTTTTATAAATTAGATTTTAAATACTCGGAAAAAGATTTTATAAATTTCATATGATCCTTATAAATCCATAAATCAACATAAAAATAATTAGGAAGATATGACAATTATCTATGTTTTATTTTGGACTTATAAAAATTAAAATACTCAATTAATATTATTTTTGAATATCCAAGTACAGATAACACTTAACAATTAACTCACAGAATAGATACTGAACTCACATAATAATTATTTAATAGCAAAATAATTATACGATATATCCCGGATATTACATAACAAGTTGATGGAAGCTGATGAAGGGCCAAAGTTACAAGCTGCAAAGGCACCACCGTTGTGGAAAGATTCTTATCACATACCGGGCGCTGCGTGAAGACCGATATTTACCTTACTAGGTATAGGTAAGGCTAGCAAGAAGGTGCGATCCTATCAAGAACGTTGAACCGCCTGCGTGATTGTAAGTATAACGTCAAGAATGATGGCAAGATTGTCAGAGATAGTACCAGATGTCAGCATTGTGGTAAAATTGCGAATAAATGAATACAGTAGTAAATGAAACTTTGTCAACTAATAAGTGCGAGCAGAATCCAAGGAAAAGTAGAAGATGTACCAAAATGGAGAGACCCTTATATGGGCATTCCTTCAGTTAGATATTTCATTAGAGGATCAAGACTATAGCAAGTAACTTATATAGTAATGACGACCAAATATTTGATTTTCAAAATTTTAAAATGAGATTTCGGAGAAGATTTTCTTAATCAATTTTCAGAATTTTTTGCATGAAATGAGTTTTACAATTTGGTTATCGAATTACTATTTAAGTTCTTGTTATTATAAATAGAAAATGACCTAAAAAGAAGAATGGATATAGACTCAGTATTATCAGTTCGAAGGACTAAGTAGACCCCCCAATAGGGAGAAAGTTATAGTTTTCGTGAAAAAAATGAAAGTAATCTTTGTTTAAATAATACCAACAATTGAATGAACATGTTAAAATATTATTTACCCAATTCATGAAATTATTAAAATTTAACAAGATTTGTAATTCGAATGAATAAAGGATGATTGAAAAAAATAGAAGACTCTTTTAGACGATTGGCAAAGGATAATATTCCTAATCAACAAAGTTGAAGCATTGCAGGATCGATTGTTATTCTACGTGGCATAGAAGAAGTCGGAAGTAATAATTATAAATTTTTTAGGGACACGATTACGATCAAATCATTAAAGCATTTAATGTGGAGGCATTTCCAGATGACATTTCAAAAATATAATGTGACCTAAACTGTGAATTTCTCATTCGACTGGTTTCTGAAGGCATACGTAGGTCAAGCGTGGAAGATGATCAACATCGACATTCCTTCTCTTAATACGACAACATATGTTCTTCTTGATTCTTAAATAAGTATGATTTTCTCCTGTGGATAAATCATATGAGGTGAAGACGAAAGAAAATTTATTATATTCCTTCTAAATTGTTTTTCTTCTCAAATTACTGATTCCTGATTGAGACAAACAGTGTTGTGGTATGACGCTTTGTCGAAATGATGAAGAGTCGGGTGAGACGCCACCTAATCATGTGCTGTATGCCATATAGTATGAAAGACTGGCCATCTTGACTACGAATATGGTTGTCTCATTCACATCTAAATCTTCATTCATTCTTCTTCCTTCTGTTTACTGAATTATAAATTCTCCCAATCGTTTATGGCATTGTCATTCCTTATTTAGTCTTTAATCAAAGTCATATTCATAAATCCTCTTGCGTAGAGTCTGTTCTCTGATGATTTTAAAAGAAATGAAATAGTGTGGCACGTGGAATTATACAACAAACATAGATACGACTGCAAACCGATAAATGGTGGACATCTGCGGGTAAGGAAGAAGGAATTCATCGATAACATGGACGTGGTGAAGACATCAATTCTGACAGTTGTTCGTGTTATGAGGATCTCATCAGTACGATAGATTGCGTTAACATGACACGCTTCAAATTAGAGGATTTTGACATAAAATGAATGGTTAGCGAACCGTAACAAATAAATTAGTTATAAAATAAGGAAGTAAGGCTGTATGCAAAGCGAACGAGTGTCTGGGACAATAATCAGAGATCAAGGGAAATATGAACACTGACTTAGACATGCAATTAATACGTAAAACATCCCTTCATCACGGAAAGATATTTTTATGAAAATTCAAGATCAAATAAATCTTAATTGCAAACAAATTTTGAACGTGTTCTTAAGAAATTGTGAAGTTCTCTACCTTGAGTAAATAAGTTAAGGTGAATTTAATACCCATAACCGGGTCGGTGACGAAAGTTCGATAAGGGAACATAAGTAAAGATAAAGTAATGGTGATTCGACTGCGAGACCTTATAAGAAATAACGAACTGATGATGGAGTTTTCACTCGATTGTGATGATGATAATCAAGACCCTATGTGGTTATTAAAAGATCAACAGACTCACTAATGAAATTGAGTGTGTATCGTCAAAGAAGGAGGATTGGTGTAGTTCGTTGAAGGATGCAGCATAATTTTCAAAAGTAACTATACCCAATTAGTAATGGTAAGAGATAAGTTAAAAGAATTGCGAAATAAAATTTTGTAATATTCTGAAAGAACTGAGAAGAGTATGGTTATATTAATCATTGTTGGTTTAAGACCTTAGTCCCATTTCAAAAAGATATATGTTATGCCAATTAATCATACAAATGATGGTCAGAATGATATAGTTTGAATTATGGTGGATGGATGAATTTGGTTGATGGAAGTGGATGGATATGATTGTGGACTATTTGGTTGATTGATGGTGTCGGCTTGAGTCCGACTGGTAGTCAATGATATAGGGGAAGTGCTGCCCAAATTTTCATAAATTACCCTACATGTAAGGATAAAGAAGTATATTATCGTTCTCGTCAGTACTCCAAGTAACTGCGATCTCGGATCTTGAGAAAATTAGTATGCCCAAACCGACTTTATATAATTGGTCTTTGATTCCAGTTAGCTAGACAACACATGGTTTAAGTGATCAGTTAAAAGAGTTAATTGAACAACTTTACCAACCAATGGTTAGCTAAATGGAGATCGATTCCAATTAGATTGAGTCAAGCTCTAACATGATTTTCAGATCCAAAATCAAAGCGGTTAGCAAGTTGAAGGAAGTGATGGCATTAGCAGGAATCGAAAGTTTAGTGGAATTAGCGTGATGTTATTGCAGACATATACAGGATTTTATCTAGATGAATACGCCCTTTTCGATAAACAAGAGGAACAAAAAGTAATTGGTACATGCTAGTAGGAAAAATATTTTCAAGAATTGAAGGTTCAAGAAAAGCAAAGAGATTCTATCATCTGTAATAGCATTCTAGGAAGGACTTGAAAGTATACTCATATCGAATGACGATAGAATAAAAGTTTTAGAAAGCTCGCGAATCCAAGTCTCTGAGGTAAGACGAAGACTAACGAAGTCCGCTTGTGAACTCAGGAAAAAAAATGTTGATCAATTGGAAAAAGGGCCGAATATGCGATCAATGATAATTTAAGTGAGGTTAAGAAAATAAATATCGTAAATTTTGATAATTCTGTTAGTAAAAATTTAAAAATTATAAATAAAAGCCTTTTATTAACTTCAGAAATGGCTTAGCTAAGAATGCACATATTAATATTATCAAGAAAAAGAGATTCTTTATGTTAAAGAAGTTAATGAGTAATGAGAATGAAGAACTAAATAAGAAAAGAAGTGGACTCAAAAGGATGATAAAGAAATTTTATAAAATAGTTCAGGATATAAGTAAGTGGTGACTGTCAGCTGTGTCAGAACTGATAGGAGAATGAAATGAAGCACCGATAATTGAAGATAGAACTTTCATTTAAAGAATGCGTGTAAATATGGGAGATTAAACCCAGGGTATTAGTGGCGAACTGTTAAGGAAGAACGTTGCAATGAATCTCATATCGGAATTCTTCAGAAATAAATCAAAGCCCCGAAGATTCTAACGAATGATTTACCAAGGTTACCTCAGGAAATGAGGTAAGAATTTCTTATCAGTTACTGTACGGAGTCGAGCTGGTGTCAAAAGTCCTGTATCGTATAACCTAGTAGGAATTAGATATTGAGTGAAGGAAAACTTCTGAAATGTGGAATGAAAGAATAATGAAATAAAGAGTGCTTCACGCTATACACAAAAGTGATCATGGAGAAAAGAGAAGGAAGGTATGAAGTCACGCATCGGTTATCAGAAATTGTAAGTCTGAAGATTAAATGAACATAGTGTAAAATGAATAATTAAAAATAATGTAATTATATTTATTAGTAACATCCTCGCCCGTTCAAGAACTAAGAAAGACCAAGTTGAACACCTGGAGATATGCATGCGAAGGGTAAAAGATTAGCAATTGTGTTCTAAGCTACAAAGGTATGAACTCTGGTTATAATTAATTCTGAGCTACGGAAGTATGGTTAATTACCAACCAAGCAAGATCCATTCAGAGACAGATGTCTTGAGTAGAAAAGAAAGAGTGAATATCACTAAGATTGCTGGAGAATGGATACAGGAATTGGAAAAGTTAGAAATTGAAGAACAGGTTTTGATCCGGTTTCCAGGTGATGCTGATACTCACTTTGTTGTTAAATATCAAAGGTGGTATTAATATAGATGATTGATGTTGACTTCAGTATGGAATGTTGTGAGCATCAAAATTCATATTGATATCTAATTTGATATGACAACAAAATAAGTATTAGTACCAAAAGTTCGGGTTTTGAATAAAGTTATGATTCATTCCATTTCAAACTAATATTTCCTTTCAGATAATAAAAGATTCTCGCTCGATGAATATACTTGATAGTGATTGAAAAGAAATTGAAGTATACTGCACGATGGGAGTTAAATGCAATTGTCGAGATTTTCCTTTAATTTTTAGTTTTGAATAGATTTAGAATATTTCAAAGCATCAAACGCCAATGGGTTCAGTATATCGGGCACAGACGGATGGAAAGTACAAGAGACCAGCTAAAGGTTCTCGAATACGATTGAAAATGATCATAGGCCAGACTAACCGAATAGAAGGAGATGTGAAAAGTAAAGTAGGACAGTCAGGGAAAATGAAAGGTTCATGAACATAAATTATTAGAATTAAAAAGAAAAGCAGATTAATATAAATTAAGTTAGTCTATTGAGACAATGAGATAGATAGAACGATTACGAATGAGTTGGCCTTATTGTTACATGCATGACGAGTTCATAAGATGTTCAAATGTATATGACTAAAAAGGGTAATTTAGCTCCCTATGTATAAAATGAAGGTTGATTCAGGTTACGTGAGTAACTGATAGATTTAATGTCGATAAGAGACTGTTGAGTTGTGATTAAAGTGATGAGGCCTGAAAAATTATAAGAAAGGTACTTGGAAAAAAAAATATCATAGTCAACATCAGAAATCAAATACGCCATGGTCTCAATACATCATTTACAAATGGAGAAGAAGATTACGGGAACGATTAAAGAGCCTCGAATGCAATGGGAAGCGATTACAAATTAGGATTATTTGAACGAAGGAACATATCGGGACGAGGTTCAACACTGAGTAACAGTTGGAAACACTCATAAGCACGAATTACTAGAATTAGAAAGAAATGAAAATTAAGATGTGTTATGCTGGTCCCTCCTAGATAGTAAAATAAGCAGGATAAATAGAAGTGGGTTGGCTTCACCGCTACCCGTATATCGGATTCATAGGGTGTTTATATGTATATACCCAGAAAGAGTAATTTAGCTCCATTATTTTTATAAGATGGAGATTTGAATTGAGTTATACAAGAAACAAATAGAATATGATGTTAGTGAGAGGCTTTAGGGAAAGATTGATATTATACGTTAAAATAAAAAAAAATTATAAGGTTGACTGATTAACCTGAGAAAATGAAAGTGATAAACTTGAAAAGTATCAGTATTATTTCTTAACGTGATTCTGAGGACAGAATCCTTTTAAGGGGGAAGGATGTAAAACCCGGGAAATATCGTGTAATTATTTGTATCAATATATGATTATTATGTGAATATTATATGAATTTTTGGTAAATTATCTGATGATTGAAAATAATATTTGGATGTTTGTATATAATAAAATGTGAGTATGTTAATTTTAATATGTCCAGAATAAAATATAGATAATTAAGATATTTTTCTGGTAATTTTTGGAGTGTTATATGATTTTATAATGATTTATGAATTTATTAATTATTTTCTGAATAATTACAAAATTATTTTATAAAGCCGGGAATCTTCCGACTTCAACCGTTTTTACATTTTTACAACCCGAAACTCTTCCGAAAACTCCTTCCTAACCTAATCTGGTAATTCCGGACATTTTCCGTGTTTTGACTTTTTCGATCCAGATTACGGTTTGACCCGTGCATGGCCCGGCGTAAAATTTTCGATACGATAATCATTTCGAAAATCAACGAAACCCGTATTCTCGAAAGACGAGATATTAATATATTATTTTCGTATAAAGTGTTTTATAAAAAGCCCGGTTTGGATAATTATCCCATACGGGTATCAAATCGGATCGTTATAGCAGTTACTTAGCGGCTAAGCAACTGATTCATCGATCCAAAACGATCCAGAACGAACCAATATTCCGTAAATATAAATAGCATATTTATTATTTCATTTTATTTGTTTATTCACTTACAACCAGTAAAAATATAGTAATTACAGAGAAAAAAACCCTAAAAACGATATGTTCTTGAGAATCAAACGCACGAACGAAGGCGTTACCGAACTCCGATTCAAGCGTGTAATATATCAAAACGAAGCTCTCGAAATATAGAATCATAATCAATCGTCAAATCAAACCCAGAAATTTCAGGTAATCCTCTATCTATTTGTTTTAATTCGAATGTATTAAGATTTTAAATATGAAAATTTGTTTTTAAAGTTGTTGATATGATTTGATGCTATAATCATGTAGAGAATAATTTTATGATCATTTTGGTATATAATATGTCAGATTTTGAGGTTTGCGTCATGCAGAAAAATGAATTTGATTCTGGAAAAATAAAATTAGGGTTCTTGTGCAAGAACAGTTTTAATTGATTATTGGGTATTTTCGATTCAGGGGTTATTGACGGATTTTGATGATATGAATAGTTTCCTTATATCTTTTGCAACTGATTCATATAATTTTTAGCACCAAATGATTGTTAGTATGCTTAAATCGAAGTTTTGTTTATTTTCATTTTATTCGTTTTAATCTTTAATTTTTCTGATTATTTATGATATGAATGTTAATTTTAATTTTAAGGATAGATGGTACAATTCAGTAGCTTCATTTTGAGCCATTAAACGTCGTGTTTGGTTTTGATTATGTGCAAAGTCGAAATCGCCGGAAAGAACTACGATTTCTCGCCGGTATTAATGGTGTTTTAATCGGATTTGTTGTTCAACCGATCATCTATTGATATGGGTTATGCGTATGAACTTCTGGGAATTCAGGGAACGATTTTGCATCAAAAACGAATTGATTTGACTGAGTTTTGGGTTAAATACGGCTCGCCGGACGTCGGTCGGATTCTGGAGAAACCCAGTTCCGGCGACGTGTTCTTCGACCACCGGCGAGCTCCTCCGCCTGTTTTCCCCGCCGTTCAATCTGAGGTGGAAGACAACCCTCTCCCTAAAACCGTTTCTATGATTTTTTATTTAAAAATAATTCAAAAATTCTATTTTTTTAATTTCTAAAATTTCAGTTTTAATTCCAAAGTTCATTTCTAATTATTTATTAATCTAAAAATAAATCTAATTCATTTTATTAATTAATTTTAATTAGTTTTTAATTATTCTAATTAATCGATTAATTTAATATTAATGCATTAATTAATTTAATTAATTATTAATTAATCTTAATTGATTTAATAATTAGATTTAATTATTTAAAATTGATTTAAAAATTCCGAAAAATAGTTTCGAGCTTTATAATATTTTTTTAAATTATTTTCAAGGCTCGATAATTATTATAAAATTATTTTAAAGACAGATTCAAATATTCGAACTCTGTTATTTAATTATAATATGATTCAGTGACCCATTTTAATTCTGAAAAATGTTCAAAAATTCATAATAAATTAACCGTTCGTCCGTTTAATACGAAACGAACGCCTCTAGACTCAGAAAAATATTATGCTTCTATTAAAAGTTTTTTCGAGACCTAAATTCTTTTGTATAAAAAGGGCGTTTTCTTTATGAATCATTCTGAGTCAGTTATTCATCGATAAAATACTTTTTTTGACCCGATTTTAATTCTTGACGTATCAAGACCTATCTTTTGACGATTCAACTTATGTGTTACGTGAAATATGTGACTATGTGTTATAGGAAATATGTGATACGTGCCTTATGTGTTTATGTGGTATGTGAACTATGAGTCCACGTGTCTATTAAACTTTATATGATTAAAGATGATCCTTATCTGTTATTATCGGGCGGGTAAACGATAAGAATAAACGTATAGACTAGACAATTATATATTGTCAGTTAATTGAATGGTATATTTTATGATAGATACACATAGTGCGAGGCATTCAAAGACAGACAGAGATTGTAAAAGTGAAGCCTGATTAATAGTAAGGAGATGAGTGAATTCAGAATATAGATAAACTTGAAATAGCGATTGTTAAGAAAGGTCAAGTTGCATGTCAATGGAAATACAGACATATCAGGACTGAGTGATCTAAAAGATAGTTAAAGATCAGAAGGTCACCAATTAAGGCAAGTATTCCTAACCTTTCTCCTTAAATACTGCAAATATTATTCGCTTCTATTCTAAGTTCAGAATAGTTAAATGTTTTTATATTTCGCTGCAATTACTCTTATTTATGCAAGTACCTTTTTGATCTTGTTCCTTGATTATCGATTGATCTCTTGAGCAAGTACCCATTCGTTCGGGTTATTTGCGAACCCTGATTTGGGAAGTTTTGAAATCAAAAAGATTTGATATCAAAATGCTCTACGGGCTGGACAGTTATTATGAGGACCAGTGATGAGCTGGATCCTATGGGTCGGGGATGGACCAGACCCTTAGGCCATAGTTTCCTGGGTACCCCATATGTTGGTTGGGTCTATGTAGTTGGGTATAGATCTGCACTATCTCCTGACTGATCAGTAGGTTATAGTGCATATGTTGGTTTCTGGTGTCCAGTCTAATTTATTGTTGATCGCCATTAACAGCATTCCATCCCGAATAGTTCATAATTACAAATCAAACAAAGATTTGATTCAAAATGATGAAATATTGAAACGATCACTGTTCTTTTACAGAAAAATGTGACTTATGATTAAAGGCCAATGAGGTCCGATGTTTTGTTCGCTCAACTATTTAAATATGTAAAGACATTTTTAAAATCATTCAACAATCGTTTCCAGGAGTTTTTCTGATCCGATATCTGGAAACCATTTATGATACTTGCTTGGCACTTTTGGCTCACTCTTGCTTTGTGAACTCTTATTTCTTTCAGTATCAAATAAGGGCAAAGTGAATAGCTTTTAATAGACAACAAAAGTGGTGAGATTCCAGCTGAAGAAATTTGGAGGTGTTTGAGTGATCAATACAAGGAAATTAGTAATGAGGTAATGAAATTGTATTTAGACAATGTAAATTTTAGAAGGTTAGATTCTTATTTCATACTATAACCTGTAAGCGGTCCTGAATAATAAGGGGTTATCTGTATATTTATGTTAATATACAGGTTTTTATTATTTTAAAGCTGTGTAGTGACACCCAATCCTGACACAGGATTTGGGGGTGTTACAATTTCCATGCTAGAAATTCAAAAAAAAAGAGATAATGTTGTTTATGTTAAAGAAAAATTGTTAGAAAAGCATGCTTATCTAGAAAAAGAGTTAGTTAAAGAAAGAGAGGTTATTAAACTTTGGACTAACTCAGGAAAAACAACTCAGGAAATTTTAGAGAATGGTTGTTGGGGATCAGGATTAGGATATGTTGATAGATCTAATTTTGATAAGAAAATTGAAAAAGAAACTGGGAAAAATAAACCAGTAAGTACTGATACTAAGGTCAAACTGAACAAGGTTCAATTGAAGACCATTAAGTTTAATCCAAGTGTTGATACTGTTAAATCAGTTCATGAGGTAGGTTCAACCTCAGTACCTAGATCAAACTCAAATACTGAAAAGTGTGAATAGGTTCACACAAAATCAGTAAATATTGGTTTAATGACTCAGAAGCAGCTTAAGCAAAAGCTGAAGTATTTACACATGAAAAAAAAGAAGAAAAGGCCTAGGAAAAGTAAGAATGGCAAGGTATGTGTAATAAAAATGGTAATTACGTAACTCCTCCCAATGCACCTAAAAAGGCTTGTTTGAACTGTGGTAGTACTAATCATCTTGCAGGAAGAATAAAAAAATAAATACTGTTCCTCCCAAATCAGAGTTTAGGAATAGAACAGTTAGATATAAACCACAAAGTCCTTGTCTTCATTGTGGTAGTGTTTGACACTCTATTTATACATGTAAAGAGTATCACAGTTTGTATTATATTTATTATAAACTGAAACCCTCATTAAATAAAGCAAAATCTATTTCTACATGTGTAAATACTAATAGTAAGGATGTTAACATAAACTCTGATAAAAAGTCTTCTGCTGCATATATTAACAAACTTAAAAATGCCAAAAAATCCAAGCAAATCTGGGTCCTTAAAAATACTAACTGATTTTAAATATTGATTGTAGGGTAACCGGAGAAATACTCTAGTCTTGGATAGTGGATGCTCAGGATACATGACTGGTTATAAATCTCTGCTATCAGAATTTGAGGAGAATGCTGGCCCAAGTGTTTCTTATGGAGATGGCAACTTAGGAAAAATCTTGGGATATGGAAAAATTAAACTTGGAAATGTCATCATTGAAAATATAGCTCTGGTGGCAGGACTCAAGCATAATCTGATCAGTGTGAGTCAAATCTGTGATAGAGGTTACCATATCAATTTCTATGAGGAGCATTGTGAAATTTTCAGAAAGACTGATGGCAAGATTGCAGTGACTGGTATAAGACATGGTAGTTTATATGAATTCAGGGTCTCCAAAAATACTGATGAATCATAAATTTGTCTACTTATTAGAGCATCTGTGGAAGACAGCTGGAACTGGCATAAAAGACTTTCTCACCTCAATTTCAACAATATCAATGACCTTGTGAGGAAATATCTTGTGAGAGGATTACCCAATGCAGTGTTTACTCCTGATGGCGTATGTGACTCATGCCAGAAAGCCAAGCAAATAAAAACATCTTTCAAGAGTAAAACTGAATCCTCCATTCTTGAACCATATCATCTACTTCATATTGATCTCTTTGGTCCAGTAAATGTTATGTCAATTGCCAAGAAGAGGTATGCACTCGTAATTGTTGATGAACATACAAGATACATATGGGTGTATTTTTTGCACACCAAGGATGAATCTCCATCCATTCTTCTTGATCATATAAGAGAGCTGGAAAAAGGATCAACATACAAAGTGAATATCATAGGAACTGAATTCAAGAATATCTCTATGGAAGAGTTCTCCAAACTCAAGGGGATAAAACAAGAGATTTCTGCTCCTGGAACTCCACAACAAAATGGAGTTGTTGAAAGAAAGAATAGAACTCTCATAGAAGCTGCAAGAACTATGCTAGAGGAAGCAAGATTACCTACTTACTTCTGGGCTAAGGCTGTGCAAAATGCTTGCTTTACTGAAAATGCAACATTAATCAACAAGCATGGAAAAACACCATTTGAGATGGTAAAGGGAAAGAAGCCAAATTTGAAGTACTTTCACATCTTTGGTTGTAAGTGTTTCGTTCTCAAAACTCATCTGTGGTAGCTGACCAAGTTTGATCTAAAAGCTGATGAAGGTATTTTTGTGGGATATCCATTGTCTACAAAAGCCTTCAGATTTTTTAATCTGAGAACAAGAACAATCATGGAATCTATGCATGTATCTTTTGATGACAAGAAGATAATAGGTCTAGAAGATGCAGATGACCATGACAAATGGAGATTTGAAAATGAAATACCATATGCTGAACTTTTAAATCCTGATCCTGATACAGTAAATCCTGATATCACTCAAAGCTCTGATGATCCACATGATAGTGGAAATACTTCTAACACTGAAGCATATATTGAGACGGAGCAACATGATTTAAATCCATAGACTTGTTCAAGTAATTCAATTCTCATTCCTCAAACTCTGATGAGTCAAATACTGATAACAATGGGAACACTGATTCAGGGGGAACATCAGGAAATAATAATGGTACTAGTCAAAGAAATAATAGAGATTTCATGAATCAAGGGGGAGGTTCTTCTTCAAGGTGTCAACTTCCATCTGCAAGAAAATGGTCTAAGTCACACACACCTGAGTTAATCATTGAAACCTTGATAATGGTGTAAAAACCAGAAAAGCCACTCAAAATGAATGTCTCTACCATTCTTTTCTATCTCAAAATGAACCCAAGAAGGTGGAAGAAGCTCTTCAAGATGATGTCTGGGTTATTAGTAATACAAGAGGAGCTTAATGAATTTGAAAGGAACAAAGTCTGGACTCTTGTGCCAAGACTAAAGAACAGATCTGTAGTTGGCACAAAGTGGGCGTTCCTAAAAAAAACTGACAGTGAGGGCATTGTTACAAGAAATAAAGCAAGACTGGTTGCAAAGGGCTATTCACAACAAGAAGGCATTGATTATGATGAGACTTTTGCTCCAGTTACAAGGCTTGAGGCAATAAGAATTTTTCTAGCCTATGCTGCTAACAAGAAGTTTAAAGTGTTCCAAATGGATGTAAAGAATGCATTTCTAAATGGAGAACTTGAAGAGGAAGTTTATGTTGAACAACCTCTAGGGTTCATTGATCCAAAATATCCAGATCATGTCTACTTACTGGATAAAGCACTCTATGGATTGAAGCAAGCTTCAAGGGCCTAGTATGAAATACTTGCTCTATTTCTATTAGAAAGTGGTTTCACAAGAGGTACAATTGACAAAACTCTCTTTTATAAATACTATGGCAAGGACTTGCTATTAGTACAGATGTATGTTGATAATATCATTTTTGGATCTACTAATGATAAACTTTGTGAGAGATTTGCAATGCTAATGCAGTCTAGGTATCAAATGAGTATGATGGGAGAATTGAGTTAGTTTCTGGGGTAACAAGTTAAATAGACTGATGAAGGGATCTTCATAAATCAATCCAAATACACCAGGAATTTCCTCAAAATATTTGGAATGCAAGACAGCTTAACTCCATCAACTTCCATGGCCACTGCAACCAGATTAGATTTAAATATTGGTTTTTCAGTAGATATAACTAACTACAGAGGTATGATTGGCTCACTCCTATATTTGACTGCTAATAGACCTGATATCATGTATGCTACCTCTCTCTGTGCAATGTTCCAAGATGATCCAAGGAAACCTCATCTGTTAGCTGTGAAAAGAATTTTTAAATATCTCAAAGGCACCATGAATCTGGGATTGTGGTATCCTAGAGATTCAGACTTTAAGCTAACTTGATATTCAAATGCTGATTTTGCAGGATGCAAAATAGACAGGAAAAGAACTTTTGGAAGCTGCTAAATTCTTGGTGGCAGATTGGTTTCTTGGTATAGCAAGAAACAAAAGTTAATTTTCACATCAACTGCAAAAGCTGAAGATATTACTACAGGAAGCTGTTATGCTCAGATTCTATGGATGAAGAATCAGTTACTGGATTATGGGTTAGACTATTCTGCTATTCCTATATATTGTGATAATCAAAGTGCTATTGCAATGGCGGGAAATCCAGTGCAACATTCAATGATTAAACACATCGGCATCAAGTACCATTTCATAAGGGAACATGTGGAAGCAGGTACAGTGGAATTGGTCTTTGTTCCAAAAGATCAGCAATTAGCAGATATATTCACCAAACCTCTCTGTGAAGCTACTTTCAAAAGATTGGTGAATGAATTGGGAATAATTTCAGGACATTTCTCAAACTATGATAATTAAGAAATAACTGCTGATATTTGAAGCATGGTATCTTAATATGTGTCAGTACTTGTTAGATACTGATTATTATGTTAAATTTTGATGCCATGATAACATGCAATCAACTTCTATAAATCCTGTCTGATAGCTGCATCTTAAACTACTGACTATGCGTATATGCTCTGATATTAGTTAAACTTGCTTTGACTAATCGATCTTGACAGTAGTTGTTAAATTCTGATATTGGTCAAACTAGTGTTTAATAAATCCTGATAGACGTGATTAAATACTGATAATGGTCAAACCTTGATTGACTATTTTTAAGATACTCAAATTTCGCTTTAATTAGTATTGTAATTACAGGTTTGAAGTTAACCACAAGTGGGTAAATTTTCATGGTTACAGATGTTTACATGTTGACGTGAGGATATGAAACATGATCGTTTAATGCAAAACTTTATTCTCAGGAACTGTGCATGCAATAACACACATTTACATGATTACTTTTATAGTCAATCGTATATTGCCACATGTCCCATTAAATTGAATTGTGACTAAATTAGTGGAGTGATGTGTTATATAAAATCAATTTTTGGTTTCAGATAATACTTTACTTATCTCTAATATTTTCTCCCTTCTACTTTACCTTTCTCAATCCGTAAACTCTGAAACCCAAAATTATGTTTGGAATTTTTTCTTGAAAATTAACCTTGACTTCACCTACTGCTTCTAAATCATTTAATTGTGGTTGTTCAAAGTTTGTGACTAACAACTATTCTGCTATCCTGAATAACAACAGTGTAAATGTTGATTTTTATATTTTTAAGGACTTTCTTAGATCCAGTGAGATTGGGTTCCCTCTCACAGCTCCACCCACAATCTCTGGTGACCAAGTGCTTGCTATCTGGAGGACTGGAATCTATGATGATGGAGAAGCTAACGGATCTCCAAGCCTTGTGTTTGAATTTGATAAAAAGACAAGGATTGTAACTCCTCAAACTGTAAAGGATGCATTGCAGTTTCCTACACATACCTCCTATACTAGATTCATGGGGGATACTGTTAGATAATGAATTACACACAGGGGGTGAATGTTTTTTTCTGTTTTTATGCTTTTCTTGAATTATTATGGTTTTGAACAAAGTAAATTAAATCTTGCAGTGAAATGTGTTAATACTGAAATTAAACAAAAAATAACAGTGAACACAGATCTTTCAAAATTCACATAATTTTATATAAAAATTAAGAATGTTTTGCTAAAAAATTTCTAGGCTCTTTGTTGAAACAGAGCTTAACAGCTTCCTTAAGAGAATACAAGATTTTATTATCTAAATTGCTACAACTAACCGAGGACCAGTGTTAACTTTATATGATACTTAACTACTGGTTTACATAGTGTATAATAAGAGATGTTATTCACGTTAGTAAACTGTCACTTATCATTCCATTTTAGGAAAAGTATATCTTCCATTTCTGGCTTAGCATATCTTTGCATACTGTGTTAACTTTGATCTTCTTTGTCAATTAATCTTCACCTTTGATCTTGCACACTCTTCAAGCTGCTTTTTGTAGACTTATCAATCCAAATGGTTGTATTGTTTGTTGATTGTTAATCTTGGATATTGAACTAGTCTGTAATTTGTTCTTTGAGATTTTACCTCGAGATCTCCAGTTAGGCATATAGAGATCTTGACATCTCGATAAGTATATTAACTTATCGAGATCTCTAATACTCTATAGTTGATTTGACTTGTAAAGGTCTTTCAGTTCTCTATAAGAGAGTTTAGCTTATCGAGATCTCTCATCTTCATATCTTCACTTTGGCTTATCGATATCTCTGAGTTCTTGTAACGCCCCCAAATCCGGGGTAAGAAGATTTGGTCGTCACGATGAAACCTCAATCCAAATTAACCTGCTTAATCAAAATACAAATGTCAGCGAAAGATATTTAGCATCTATGACCCCAAACTAATCCAAGGTCATTTAAGGTTACAGTTCAAGAAACAAGAATTCCAAATTCCATAAATAAATTTTTTACTTTCTTTTCAAACTATTTTCACGAATTCCCAAACTCAAAACTTAACCCACTAGTATAACTTCGAAAAGAAGTATAATAGACCAACGATTTGATAACATAACTAATACATATATATAAACACAACTTTATACAATAGACTTACTCTAGTTCGCAAACCCTGGACAACCATCTTCCAAAAGCTTCTTCTTTGCTTTCTTGAATTATGCCGCTGAACTGCGAAAGCTAATACTCATTGGAGGTTAAATTTAAAAATAGGAAAGTATGAGTGAAAGAAATGCTCAGCAAGTTCAGTATAACATACAAAAGGTCTTTAGATATAAAAACCGACATTTGAAATAGTGCAGAACATTTTAAAATCATATTTGCCGAATCCGAAAATTTAGTAAGGAATCCTAGAATTGATTCCCTAATTGTATTAAAACCCTTTTCATACTTTCAAGCAAAAATGCTTCTGCAATATTTTGAATCTTGACGAGAATAAAACTCGTAAAACAGTGTTTATATAGACATATCGTAAACAACAATAACATGAAATAATGATTATGGACTGAATTATAAATTTTATTCAAAACTGAACTCTTGATATTAATACTCATATTGTTGTCATATCAAATTAGATATCAATACGAACTTTGATGCTCACAACATCCCATACTGAAGTCAACATCAATCATCTATACATAATACCACCTTTGATATTTAACAACAACCTAAATATCCATATCAATCAGAATCTGAATCAAAACTGCATTTCACCTTTTATTCAAAATAGAAACAGTTGATAAATCACTCCTTATAATATTATCAAAAGCAATATAATAATTTAGATTGGAATCCTCGAACGACAAAATGTTGTCACCGGTAATCAGTCGCGGAGCAACACCGGTATGCCGAAGCATATCCAACTAAACAAACGGGGCACCCAAGGCACATGTTGGCCTAACGAGGTATTATATCCTGTATAATACATGGCTCTTCGCTGGACCGCCGCCTCGGCCTCTTACTTAACCAGTAACATGCAATCTTAAAACCTTTTAATGAAACAAGTCATAATACTCAACACCCTTATATATTTTATTTTATTCCCCCATTCACTTGGGCAGGAATACTCGCAACCAAACTATTTTTCTCAAAATTTAAAACATTTATAAATCCAATAATTTGACAAGTAAAAACATTTAACTATTCTGAACATTGAATAGCCGAGAGTACTTGCATAATAAGCATTTAATTCAGCAATATGTAAAACATTTATCTATTCTGAACTGAGAATAGGGAAAGCAATACTTGCATAATAGGATTCAAAATAAATATCACTTGAACAATAAGTGATGATAGGGATACTTGCCTTTGAGATTTAGCAGTTAGTCATATTTGCAAAGACGCATCTATTCTGACATTCTGTCTCAAAACATCACAGTCTTTATTCTACTAACCCTTTGGCCGGCTGCTCATGCAGTGCTGCAAACCCAATATTCCATAACATTCAACTCTAGTATTCATCCATTCCATCAGGTCCTGATCGTCTTGAAAGACTCGTATCTATAATTAAAATAGCACACTTTAATCGTCTAAACGATAATCACTCGACGAACTGCGCGTCAACACCCTATCGTCTACCCATACGATAGCCCATACGTAATTATAACAGTCAAACATAAGAATTCTGACTCACATACGCACTTAATTCACATAGCACGTAAACACATAACTCACGTATCACATAATTCATATCACATATGACTCGGTTCTTCAAAAGGTCCGACTTGGTACGTTTCGGGTCAAAATATGATTTATCGATCAATAATCGACTCAGAATGACTCGCAAATCAAACGACCTTGTTATTCAAAAGAAATTTGGTCTCAAAAGTATTTTTATTAAAAGCGAAATGTTTTTCTGAGTCTATATGCGTTCGTTTCGTATTAAACGGACGAACAGTCCATTTCTTACGAAAAAAATAAGAATAAAATAGGAACAAATCAATTAATAATAAAATAATTGAATTAAAAATATAATTTTTAATACCAAAAATTATTTGAATTAATTATAAATAATTTACATTTTATTTAACTAGTTATAAATAAAATTAATTGATTAAGTGAATTAATCAATTAATTAAATATATAAATAATTAAGTAAAAAAATTATAAATAATCAAATCAAATTGGATTTTTGAAAATAATAAAGAAAAAAATTTTTGGAATTAAAATAATTCAGTTAATTATTTAAAAATAATTTACCAAATTGATTTTGAAATTTTGAAATAATACTTGAAATAAAAAGTAAGAATTTTTATTGATTTTTAAAACAAATTCTGCACAAACAGTTTTTAGACATTTAAATCGGGGAAAATGGGATCAAATCTGAGTCAAAGCCGGGTCAGCCAACCGGGTTATCGGGTCTCCAAGAACATGAAAAACTCACCGGAAAAGTGCAGAATCCGGCGAGTTGCTCCGGTTCCAACGGGGCTTCGATTTGCCCATAAGCAACATGCAACAATTGGGGTTTCAAATCTAATATGTTCAACATCATATCCAAACTTGGATTCAATGAACCCAGCAATCATTCATGACTCACTCGTCGATTTCCAACGAGTTCATTGAGTTTTCCGGTGGAACTCAAAGATCTCTCCGGCGGTAAATCGGAAACTCGCAACCCACAACCAAACTCAGAGATTCAGAACTTAAAACGAAGCTGAGAATCCAACCAAGTTAACCACATAATTAAAACCAACAACCACGAACTCTAGAGTCTAGAAAATCTAATTAACAATGGAAAAATAACAAGAACACGACCTCTACTATCCATAAATTAAACAACGAGAAATTATACTCGATGCAACCGGAAATTCACATACGATTCTAACCCCATCACTTAAAACATCCAACAACAACATCAAGAATAAGCCCAAATCGATTTAAAACGAAAAAGAATGAAATCACAGATGAATCCACCTTATATAACGATGTTGGTATCAAAAGACCGGGCTCAATTAGAGCTTCATTTCGGTTATTCATACATCAAAAACATATCAGTGAGGCTCCTGGAATCATTCGATTTCCCTCAAGAACGAAATCTCACCCCCAAGAACATTATCCAGAAATGTTTTTTATTTTTATAAAAGAAAAAGAAAAAAAACAAAAAATAGGCTTTGGCTATTTATGCTCATTGGAAATTAATCCCCGATAAATCATAAATCGGTTTCTTTATCTCGTAACTAGAATAGACAGCTCGAAAATAATAACTTACATGGAATGATTTTGAAAATATTATTTAAATAAATACAAAATATAGGCTAAAATCCCTCAAAAATTACGAGTAATTCAAAAATAAAAAATAATGAATATTTAAAATATGTATGACATTATAAAAAAAATAAAAATATAAATTTTGTGGATTTTGACGTCTCGACGGGGTCCCGTTCCATTTATTTTTGATAAACAGAAACAATACCTAAATTAACAGAAACCCCCGAAAACATATATAGTGCATGCAATTGCACTCAAAACAAGATAAAACAAGTACCTTGATACAAATGCTAATAAACACGTGTCCAGATTGCGTATAATTTAATATAAATATATTTTAAACATGTAACGAGTATCTGAAAATACTCTGGTCCTTACGGGACCACCCATAAATCCACCGCATGTTAAATCACGGCAAGACACATTTTTAAATAATAATAAATACGTAATAATTTATTTAACACGTAACAAATAGCTGTAAGATATTATTTTTAAATGTTTTTAAACCTCACCCTATGCCTGGGTGAACCTGGTTAAAATATCAAATAATATTTCTGACACAGATAAAATATTGAGCCGAGTAAAATATCCACTTGATCCTCAAGACGGGAAAATACACTCAGTTTTACCATTATCGATAAAATGATCAGCTTTTAAAATATGCATTTTGAAAATAATACCTTTAAGTAAATATTTTCAGAAAACCAACAGGGACTAACACCATTTAACACTTAGCATATTGAGTCATTTAATGACACGAACTCATCAAACATGAATAAAATATCCACAATTTTATTTCTTTTACACCAGAAAAGCACATAAACATATTCAAGGAATAAAATAATAATAACTAAAAATCTGGGATATTACAGTTCTCTAGTGACTTATTGACTTGTCGATAACTCAGAGTTCTCTAGTCAAATTTGACTTATCGATAACTCAGAGTTCCCTAGTGAATTTTGGCTTGTCAATATCCTTGAGTTCTCTAGTGAAATTTGACTTATCGATAACTCAGAGTTCTCTAATGAATTTTGACTTGTCGATAACTCTGAGTTCTCTAGTGAAGACATGACTTGTCGATATCTCCAATCTTCATGTCTTCAATTTGGCTTGTCGATATCTCTGAGTTCTCTAGTAGCTTTCCTGAGTTCTCTATAAGTCATTCTGAAGTTCTCGAATGACTTCTCTATGATACTAAATCTGTGACTTGTAGAGATCTTGGCTTAACACATTTTTCTCAAAATAGATTTATTCAACTCCAAGCTTCTTCATAATTCTTCTAAGGCATGATCTTCTTGATCTTCTTCCAGATAGAATTCTTAGGCTTGATACTGTTTACATAAAAAGATTCCAGTCTGCTCTTGATCAATTTTACAGACTTTATATATTACAATACAAAATGCAAACTAAGATTACAATACAACTTACTTAGGGTTGTTAATTTGACTTAGTCTTATTAAAGTACAGGCATGTCTTGCACAACAATCTCTCCCAATTTGTGAGAAGATTGCTTAACACAAATTCATGTTTGTTAACAAGACTAACCCCAAGTTATAATGGAAAATAAGACTAATACAAAAATTGACACAATTACAATAATTGTACATTAGATGATTTTGAGTTTGAGTATTTACAACCATCAGACAAAGATTGGAACTTCTTATTCTTTTCTCATGAGGTCTTTTAAATATACAAGAATTTCTAGTTCCTCTATGATTGGAGTCCCTGTTAGAGCTTCTACCAAATTGAGTTTGTCTTGCTTTGGATAGCCATCTAACATTTCAATTCTGAATGTTGAAAATGAGCCAGTTTTTACACTTGGAAATCTTCCATCTTTGGAGATTCCCCTCATCCCCCTTGCTTTGAGTTCTTCTGATCTTTTGA